>NW_028321890.1:909090-1212121 GCF_036245765.1 Copidosoma floridanum | reverse complement strand
TCTTAACAGATTTTTCTCTAAAGTTAATAAATTTTGAGTGAAAAACTCTTGAAATTCCAAAAAACATGAATTTGGCTATTTGTAGGTTTCTAAAGCGGTATCATGGAAATTTTTTTAGTGTACAAAAAATTTGAACGTCTTCTTTGAAGCTTAAAATACAATACACAATCAAAATGCATTACATTTCATGTACATTCAACTAGATCTAACACAATTTGGTTACAAGTATCTGAATTTAACAAGTATCTGAACACTAGTACCTGTATTTATGACAAGAAACCCTTTGCCAAATGGCTTAATAAAAACATGTAATTGTAAAAAATCATGTTATACAAAAGCATATGACTGTAAAAAAAATAACGTTACTTGTATACCTATATCCAGTTGTGATCTCGACTTCTGTAAAAATGTATAAGTTGAAAAAGTAATGTGATTCTATTGTAAAATTTGTTCGACAAATATAATTTTTTTACTTACATTATTCATATACCTAGTTTTATTTCATTTTATTCGTCGTGTACTTCACCGAATATACGTTATGAATCGTATGTTCCTTAAAAGTATATTCATGGAGATTCAAATAGTTATGTACACTTTTACACTCATCTAAATAGATGAAAAATTAATAAATTTATTTAACATGCTAATAAATATAAATAACGCATAAGTAAATACACGAATCTCTTTTAGCCGGCAAGTAATCGCGCGCAAAAAATATCTAAACTTAAAAAAAAATTTTTGGGGTGAATAATGAGAAATTGTATTGATTGTATATTGTATTTTAAGCTTCAAAGAAGACGTTCAAATTTTTTGTACATTGAAAAACATTTCCATGATACCGCTTTAAAAACCTACAAATAGCCAAATCCGTGTTTTTTGGAATTTCAAGAGTTTTTTCACTCAAAATTTTTTAACTTTCGAGAAAAATCTGTTAAGAAATTTTTTGTTCGTTTTCATCACAATTAACAGTACAAAAAAAATTTTTTTCTTACGAATTTGTTGATTTTTTATAATTTGTTAGAAAAAAAAATGTTCAAACAATTTCTGACCGCATTTCCACCTGGCGGACTGTACTTTCCCATACAGTAGCACATTTTAAACAAGATGGTGCAAAAAAATTGCAGGCGCATTGATTTTCCCTGTTGATTTTCCTCTCCCTCAGGTATACGCATTCATGGATGGTATATACCTATAGGTACAAAAACGTCTATGCTTAGATCAGCAATACCGTTCTTGCCAAGCAGCTAACGTTCATATCTCTTTTTTAAAAGTGCACGCTTCAAGGTCAAATTTGAGCCCTGGTAAGTTACAAATAATGACTAATAGCTGAGTAACACGTAATCAAGTATCGCAAAAAATGTGTTTTTTTAAACTTGAGGAATTTTTCACTCGAAATCTTTGGAATTTAGGTATATGTGTGGCGTCTCACATCTACTCGCTAGGTGGCCAAGCCCCTAATAATTCTCTCCCATTAAGGGGGCTCCAGCGGGAGGAGTTAGGAGGTCACAGGTAGCTTAATTGATAGATAAAAACACGCTGATTCCAACGGTGTCCTGATTTACCCCTCTAACCCTGGAAAATTTTGAGATATTTGCTCTCAAAGTTCGTACATTATACATAGCCTCTCATAGAGCAACGTGAAAACATCGGTATTTTCTAACAATAATTGAGGAGTTACATGTCAGGACTGTAACTGTTTTATAGAAAAACATCTCAGCTTTTAGATGGTACCTTCAAAAATATAGGTAACCCTGGAAATATTTGAGATATTTTGTAAAGTATTGATCAAGTCATTGAATTAGCAGGGTCATGACGGGATGCCATCTTGTTGTTTGTAAAGCGCGCGCTTTTGAATATTTCAGAATTACACTGCAAGTACTTACATAAGTTTCATGTCATTTGTAACTCTTTTTTAATCGTGTTCTCCTATGGATTACTTACACATTTTTTTTTTTTAAATAAAAGAGAACATTGAAAAATTTTAACTGCAATTATTTTTTATTTTATCAAAAATTGCGTCAATAATTTTTTTATTTGAAATAACTCTTACTTTATTATTCACACTCATAGATAATAATGAGGTGATGCCATTTGTAGGATCTTTTTTATATGCATCTACTAATACTTCTATTGATATCGATTTTTTGGCCATTTTATAAATTATCTTATCATTAATAATACATTTTAATACAATTAATTTTTGTTTGTTATCATCAATTACTTTTTTATTTCTTTTTTGCTGTTGCAAAATAATTTCAGCATCCTAAAAGTCTTGATGACTCTTACAGTGATGTGTGATTTCTTTCATTTTTTATAACACAAAAAAATAATTCTAAATAAAACGCTCTGTACGTGACAGAAGCTGCTGTTTGTTTACCATAGGTACGGACACATCATATATATAGATGATAGTGCTCGCTTATATATACACGTATGTATAGATATATACTCACAGAAGTGATACCAACTAACCGAATAGTTATCGGGTTGGTACCAGTGCTCGCTGGAGCCCCCTTAAGGGGGCTCCTACGACTACTGCTGAGGTCAAACACAAACAAAAAATAAAGTTTTGTTTTTCACTAAACAAATGTGTCTGAAAATCATTATAATATTTTTAATAACGTATGAAGTGGGAAAAATGATATTTATGTAAGTAGTTTAATTTTGTACGAAAAATTAATTATTGTTTTGACCAGTCTAGTGCATACGAGGGTACACCACCAGACCAGACCACCTGTGTTGGTGTAGTATAGCGATGTAACATATAGGTGTATGGTATATATATGTCGTGAACAATTACGTCTGCTACTGACCTCCCGGACACTATTTATTTATTTCCATCACAAGTATCTCGCTAAAATGGTCCTTTATCCACAATTTTTAATACAGCACATTACAGAGGAAGACTTCATCTACAAAACGTATATATTCAGTCTGCTGGGACATTTGATTTAGATTAATTATAAACGAAAACAAATTGTTTTTCACGCTGCCCCATAGGAACATGTGCTAATAGTTACAACTTTGAGCTCGGATTTCTCAAAATTTTGACCCATTCGAAATATAATTTAGACCACCATTAAATTCAGTAGACTTTTATTTACAAGAAATAATATATCTCTGTTTGGGGACTTTCGTGAAGCGGCAAAATTCCTGCACGGCTACTATATAACCGCGATCGAGTCGGTTTAAGCCCACACCTCTCCTGTCACAGGAGTCCTGTGTCTAAGGCAGGGAGCCAGGGAGCACGTCATCAGCCTTACTGATGACTCCTGGCGTGATCTCGGGACAAAACACCTTTTTCTCTCTCTAGTAGATGACAACGATCCCTACATATGCATCCCACTCGATTTTTTGTTAGGAATGCGCCAAAGAATAAGGAGCAATTTGTTTTTTCGAAAAAAAATAATTTTTATAAATTATTTGAAAAAAATTTGTTTAAACAATTTCTGACCATATTTCCACCTGGAAAACTGTACTTTTTTGTGCTGTAGCACATTTTTAACAAGATGGTGCAAAAAAATTGCGGGCGAATTGATCTTCCTGGTCGATTGCTGATTTCGCCCCATCTATAAGGCCAACTAATGCAACCTCCCTTCCGTTAGCACCATGCGAGAGAGACAGATATGCACGTTCGATGTTGTGACTCTTTCTACTTGTGCTTTAGCGCCGTACATGAGATCAAGCAGTCTATTTTTAATATGTCTATGGTAAAGAGTTATGTGGTAATTATATGTGTGCCATATGTTTTTTTTTTTTTTTTAACTAGCTGCAAGTTACACCATTGGATAGAAAATAAAAAGTTGTTAACTGAGAGCGCCATTTGCGGAAAGGTAAGAATGCATCTTGTACCCGAAAATCGACCTTCAAAATTATGGATATTGTATTCTTATCTATAATGTTATCTACAATGAATCATCTATTATCTTAGATGCATTTTACAGATACGATTGGGTATGAGGACTATGAGGTCTATTTTTTTAAGGTCGATTTTTGGGTACAAAATGCATTCTCATCTTTCCGTCAATGGCACTTTGTAGAAACAACTTTTCATCTTCTATCCAAAAGATTAAGTTGCGGCTGGTTAATAAAAAACATCATTTGGTACAATTCTGATTATTACAATAACTCTTTACCAAAATGAAATATTACCAAAATATTTTAGATCTCCACGAATCATAAAGATCCTCAATTCTAGTAAAAGTAGCAGCTGGTTAAAATTTTGACTATCCTTCAGCCTCAGCTCTTGGTCTATACAAAGAAACCCGACAAGAAATGACCTCTAGACAGCCGTAGCGGTTGCGCCCGTAGCTGAACACCAGGCCCTGGCCAGAAGAACTGGCCAATATTGTAATGAGATTATCAAAAGGTGGTCGGCGACAATTTCCATACACACAAAAAGTGTTTTCTCATTTCAAAGTTGGCAACACTCACTTCAGAGATACGCTAGTTCTATGGACGTAGTGCGAAGAAAGGTCGAGAGAGAGCGCTAGTGGTTCATTTTTGTAAGCACGAATAACACGTAACAGAAATATATAAGCCAATTTCGAGCGCGCTATAATCGTTCATACAGCCGTTTGATGAGAACTAGCGTGCGCTAATTTAGCGCGTGCTAGCCATTCTTATACAGCCGTTTGATGAGAGCTAGCGTGCGCTAATTTAGCGCGCGCTAGCCATTCTTATACAGCCGTTTGATGAGAGCTAGCGTGCGCTCATTTAGCGCGCGCTAGCCATTTTGATACAGCCGTTTGATGGGAGCTAGCGTGCGCTAATTTAGCGTGCGCTAGCCATTCTTATATAGCCGTTTGATTGATTGATTGATTGATTGATTGAATTATTTTAAATGGTCCATTTAAAATATTTGTATATCCATGCGCTAAAATATATAAATATCCATGCGCTTATTTAGTGTGCGCTAGCCATTCTTATACAGCCGTTTGATGGGAGCTATCGTGCGCTAATTTATCGCGCGCTAGCCATTTTGATACAGCCGTTTGATGAGAGCTAGCGTGCGCTAATTTAGCGCGCGCTACTACTTAAGGGGGCTCCTACGACTACTGCTGAGGTCAAACACAAACAAAAAATAAAGTTTTGTTTTTCAATAAACAAATGTGTCTGAAAATCATTATGATATTTTTAATAATGTATGAAGTGGGAAAAATGATATTTATGTGTGCAGTTTAACTTTGTACGAAAAATTAATTATTGTTTTGACCAGTCTAGTGCATACGAGGGTACACCACCAGACCAGACCACCTGTGTTGGTGTAGTATAGCAATGTAATATATAGGTATATGGTATATATATGTCGTGAACAAGTACGCCTGCTACCCACGTGACCTCCTGACCTCCCGGACACTATTTATTTATTTCCATCACAAACATCTCGCTAAAATGATCCTTTATCCACAATTTTTAATACAGCATATTACAGAGGAAGACTTCATCTACAAAACGTATATATTCAGTCTGCTGGGACTTTTAATTTAGGTTTATTATAAACGAAAACAAATTGTTTTTCACGCTGCCCCATAGGAACACGTGCTAATAGTTACAACTTTGAGCTCGGATTTCTCAAAATTTTGACCCATTCGAAATATAATTTAGACCACCATTAAATTCAGTAGACTTTTATTTACAAGAAATAATATATCTCTGTTTGGGGACTTTCGTGAAGCGGCAAAATTCCTGCACGGCTACTATATAACCGCGATCGAGTCGGTTTAAGCCCACACCTCTCCTGTCACAGGAGTCCTGTGTCTAAGGCAGGGAGCCAGGGAGCACGTCATCAGCCTTACTGATGACTCCTGGCGTGATCTCGGGACAAAACACCTTTTTCTCTCTCTAGTAGATGACAACGATCCCTACATATGCATCCCACTCGATTTTTTGTTAGGAATGCGCCAAAGAATAAGGAGCAATTTGTTTTTTCGAAAAAAAATAATTTTTATAAATTATTTGAAAAAAATTTGTTTAAACAATTTCTGACCATATTTCCACCTGGAAAACTGTACTTTTTTGTGCTGTAGCACATTTTTAACAAGATGGTGCAAAAAAATTGCGGGCGAATTGATCCTCCTGGTCGATTGCTGATTTCGCCCCATCTATAAGGCCAACTAATGCAACCTCCCTTCCGTTAGCACCATACGAGAGAGACAGATATGCACGTTCGATGTTGTGACTCTTTCTACTTGTGCTTTAGCGCCGTACATGAGATCAAGCAGTCTATTTTTAATATGTCTATGGTAAAGAGTTATGTGGTAATTATATGTGTGCCATATGTTTTTTTTTTTTTTTAACTAGCTGCAAGTTACACCATTGGATAGAAAATAAAAAGTTGTTAACTGAGAGTGCCATTTGCGGAAAGGTAAGAATGCATCTTGTACCCGAAAATCGACCTTCAAAATTATGGATATTGTATTCTTATTTATAATGTTATCTACAATGAATCATCTATTATCTTAGATGCATTTTACAGATACGATTGGGTATGAGGACTATGAGGTCTATTTTTTTAAGGTCGATTTTTGGGTACAAAATGCATTCTCATCTTTCCGTCAATGGTACTTTGTAGAAACAACTTTTCATCTTCTATCCAAAAGATTAAGTTGCGGCTGGTTAATAAAAAACATCATTTGGTACAATTCTGATTATTACAATAACTCTTTACCAAAATGAAATATGACCAAAATATTTTAGATCTCCACGAATCATAAAGATCCTCAATTCTAGTAAAAGTAGCAGCTGGTTAAAATTTTGACTATCCTTCAGCCTCAGCTCTTGGTCTATACAAAGAAACCCGACAAGAAATGACCTCTAGACAGCCGTAGCGGTTGCGCCCGTAGCTGAACACCAGGCCCTGGCCAGAAGAACTGGCCAATATTGTAATGAGATTATCAAAAGGTGGTCGGCGACAATTTCCATACACACAAAAAGTGTTTTCTCATTTCAAAGTTGGCAACACTAACTTCAGAGATACGCTAGTTCTATGGACCTAGTGCGAAGAAAGGTCGAGAGAGAGCGCTAGTGGTTCATTTTTGTAAGCACGAATAACACGTAACAGAAATATATAAGCCAATTTCGAGCGCGCTATAATCGTTCATACAGCCGTTTGATGAGAACTAGCGTGCGCTAATTTAGCGCGTGCTAGCCATTCTTATACAGCCGTTTGATGAGAGCTAGCGTGCGCTAATTTAGCGCGCGCTAGCCATTCTTATACAGCCGTTTGATGAGAGCTAGCGTGCGCTCATTTAGCGCGCGCTAGCCATTTTGATACAGCCGTTTGATGGGAGCTAGCGTGCGCTAATTTAGCGTGCGCTAGCCATTCTTATATAGCCGTTTGATTGATTGATTGATTGATTGATTGAATTATTTTAAATGGTCCATTTAAAATATTTGTATATCCATGCGCTAAAATATATAAATATCCATGCGCTTATTTAGTGTGCGCTAGCCATTCTTATACAGCCGTTTGATGGGAGCTATCGTGCGCTAATTTATCGCGCGCTAGCCATTTTGATACAGCCGTTTGATGAGAGCTAGCATGCGCTAATTTAGCGCGCGCTACTACTTAAGGGGGCTCCTACGACTACTGCTGAGGTCAAACACAAACAAAAAATAAAGTTTTGTTTTTCAATAAACAAATGTGTCTGAAAATCATTATGATATTTTTAATAATGTATGAAGTGGGAAAAATGATATTTATGTGTGCAGTTTAACTTTGTACGAAAAATTAATTATTGTTTTGACCAGTCTAGTGCATACGAGGGTACACCACCAGACCAGACCACCTGTGTTGGTGTAGTATAGCAATGTAATATATAGGTATATGGTATATATATGTCGTGAACAAGTACTCCTGCTACCCACGTGACCTCCTGACCTCCCGGACACTATTTATTTATTTCCATTACAAACATCTCGCTAAAATGATCCTTTATCCACAATTTTTAATACAGCATATTACAGAGGAAGACTTTATCTACAAAACGTATATATTCAGTCTGCTGGGACTTTTAATTTAGGTTTATTATAAACGAAAACAAATTGTTTTTCACGCTGCCCCATAGGAACACGTGCTAATAGTTACAACTTTGAGCTCGGATTTCTCAAAATTTTGACCCATTCGAAATATAATTTAGACCACCATTAAATTCAGTAGACTTTTATTTACAAGAAATAATATATCTCTGTTTGGGGACTTTCGCGAAGGAGCCCCCTTAAGTATATAATTCGTTATTGTAAATATTCGTTAGTGTTGTTTCAATATAATAATATGACTTATACTGCAAGCCTCCGCAACTAAGGACTTGAGTGTTTTCTTTTTTTCATTCATATGATGCAGTATTAATAATAATAATAATAATAATAATAATAATAATAATAATAATAATAATAATAATAATAATAATAATAACAATAATAATAATTTTGTAAATTACCTTTAGTGGGGAGTAACCCAATACCCCTTTGCATTAGTTATTGAAATAATCGTAATTATCTGTCAATGAAGCATCGGCTTTAAGTAATCTCAACATCAGTTTGTGTTTTTAAAGTCGATAAAAACAGTAATATGTACTTGCAATCGTCGGTACTACATTATACTGGGTACAAATAAGCCCTAACTGATCCAATAATTGAATATATATATTTATATTTAATCTATAAATAGAAAGTTATTGCATGCAAAAAGCGTACTGACACTAAGCGATCCAATTCTTCTATCTATTTATTTACACAAAAAAATTGCTTACGACGTCATGGCAAGTTCACAAACGCTGGCCAGCGCATGCGAGCTTGCGATATATATTATAAGTGCTCATGATGCTTGCGCGCGCCAAATAGCGCATGAAAAATGGGAATGGAATGCATGTTATCGGAATTGCGCGCACGATAGTTAGCGCACGCGAACTCGCGATGTTGTATAAACCCTAACAAGTGATAAGAGTACATACATTACATTTTTAATGGAATGGTGTTAAGAAAGTAATGATTATTGCTTACTTTGATACTTCGTACTTTATTACATATATATATTAATAAATATATTTACATATACAAACACATAATATTAAATTTTGTACATGCAAAAATCTCCTTTTTATCAAATATTTTTAATATTCATTAAAAATACTACATTTCATTGATGGGATCAACTTTCCTTACAACTTGTCTTTTACTTTAGAGATCTTGCGCAGCGTTGAGATTCTATCGTGAACACGCAATTCAAGTCTAGACGCAATTACGACTATTTTTACTCTTTTCATGAGAACTGCACCTTCAATTGTAATACATCGCAAGAAACGTAGCATTCAACGATTTGTCAAAATGGGACTTGCCGACACTTGCATGACCACAACTTTCTATGTTGACCTTCCTGTTGCACGTTAAAAAAACTGTAATAAATTGAAATGTTTATTATGTACCTATTTTTCTCTCTTTTAAAAGACTTGACTTGCCATTACTCGTATATAATATAATGTAATGCTGGTTCTTTTCGCGTGTGGTGACTAGCACTAGTAAGCGTGCGCAAGTCCTCTCAGTACTAATTATAACCTTTCGCAAGGGCTATTGTGCGTTAACTTATTTATACTATAATAAATTCTCTTGAGGAAGCTTGCGAGAACTAACTGTTGCACCTGAACTACTTTCAGTAAAATTACGTAGGACAGTTAACAATAATTACATCTTTTTTATTGAGAGAATACTGTCTACGTAATTTGATTATTATTTCCGACAATTTTTCAACATTATTAATATCTATGTTCATGCATACTGCATCCTTACATTTTTGCAGTTGAACACTATTAACAGATACTTCTCGAACATTCATTACAATTTTTTTGGCTTTTTCTTTTTCTAGCTTAATGAGTTCTTTGATATCAGGTAGCTCATTTATACCTGGTAGTGCACTACTTCTCAAATTGTCACTCACATTATCTAAATTCGTTTCAATCATGTCCCACAACTTAGAGTAGCTGTCATTATTTTCAATTGTATTTTTTTTTAGCTTCTCTTGACTTGTACGTGCCTTTTTCTATTGATACTTTTTCAACTCGTGCAGTTACTAGTATTAGTTTGATGTTTCCTGTTAAATTTATTTTTTCTTTATTAAACTGATACGCAAACAAGTTATTAATCCTATTATTCGATGTAAACAATTAGTGTAACAAATATTACATTTAACAGTGCATCGACATTTAAAAATTTTTTCATAACGAAAAGTAATTTTATTGACAGCCTTGTCTTTCCTATTAAATTTTATTTTTTAAATACATACAAAAAAGTTGATTTCAAAGTAGACTGTATGTTTCAAGACAAAATTGAGTATGCCTAAAATATCAACAATTAGACAGTCTACCACCACCGTAGTTTGAAATTTTTTTAAATCGTTTGTATGTAAGTATTGATATTCATATAATTTTATTTTCTGATAATAGCTTAACCACATGAACCCCTTAAATGGAGGTTCCAGCAAAAAATACAAAGTGTTACAGGACGCTGAAAACAATTAGGTTCTTTTTAATAAAATTATGTTTATATAAATTTTTTCAATATTTTCTCCCAGATAAATTTTGAAGAAAAAATTGGTTTATTCGCAAATTTGACATTGACTCGCACGGAAGTCAGTTATTATGTTGTTTTCAAACTCATACTTAAATGAATCAAAACTTTTAAACAAACATTCCTCCTATTCAAAAAATCACGTAATCAAAAATAAGCTGTCTTTTACAACAAAATAAACGATAAATAAAAATAAACGAAAAATCTTCAAAAAAGTTACATGGAATAAAATTCAACTAGGGACCACTATAAGAACCTGCATCAAATTGCGGATGTAGATGATTTTTTTTCGAAAATACATCTGACAAAATACGTAGAAAAATATTCATTTGCACTTATGATGGTATTAAAAAAAACGTAATTGTTTCTCAGTGGTTCCAACTATGTTTTATTTTTGGCCAGAACCTATTTGAAGGATAAAAAATCTTTAACAAATGCATTGTTTTTTTTGTAACGTTTACACTTGCAACACAATTTTACGTCTACATTGTAATAGGTAAAGTCTACTCACCAATAAAAGTATTTATGTGTGGTTTTTTTGGCAGCGAGTCATTCATATCGCGATAGAATGTCTCAGTAAAATTGTTGCTTCGGTCTTCATACATTCTGTACACTGAAAAGTATTCAGCACCGCATTTTACTAACCATTCTCGTTCAAAGTACTGCAAAAATTTCGTAAAATATTCGCCATGTTCATTTTTGCATGTATTTTTTATCGCTTTGAATGTCTCATCAATTCTTTCTTGTGGTATCAAAGCCAAAGCTATTAATTGTTTTAAGATGATGAATATTTCCGGGTGGTTAAAGGAATTTTTTGTTGGAGTAATTACCTTTAACTCTTCAGCTTTTTGTATCAAAGCCTGAAAAACATAAGAAAAATTAATTGATTGTCCTATACAGCAGACACTTTACATATTTCTCATACTTTTGTAAAAAAATAAAGAAAATTAAAATTAATTAAAAAATTTTTTCGTAAAACGAAAATTCTAAAAGTCTGACAAAAGAACGAATAAAAATTTCTTACGACAAATTTGAACATGTAGCATTAAATATTTCATATTTATTCTTCATAAGTAGCAAACTGACATATACATTGCCTCGCATATTGCACGTTCATATTGTACCGATACTCGTTAAGATACATAAAACAAAATACAAACGTATGAGTTAAAAAAAAAGTGTGAAGGCAACTCGTTAGAAAAATGTACGAAATACTAAGAGCAACTTACATGCGCAAAGTGGAAATAACAACACTTCACCATTATGCCAGGAAATACTATTTTGATTCCTTTTCGAATTGCGATTTCAAAATCACACATGCAGAAGATTGGAGCAAATGATGGAAAATGTTGTTTAATATACGTAAATAGCCTGACGTAACAGTCAGTGCTTTTGTTCGACATGATGGAAAACATTGCTGGCATTGCCTAAACAATTAAAACAAAGCCATAAATCAATTAAATACAACTTATATATTTAAAAAATTTTGTGTACAGGGAATGCGCAACTACAAGCCAAAACCGTATACTACGATCAGCTGTAATCACTGGAAAAAAATAGAGCTGAAACTGGCCTTTCGCCAAAGTAGTACGTTCCAAGCTTGGCTGCCCATTGATGGTCTCCAAAACTCTGATATATATTGTGTCAGGGTAATTAAAATTTATTTGATTCAATTTTACAATGGCACAAGCGGTTGAAAAGAGGTTAAAAAATTTTTTTATCCATTATTTTTGGGGACGCGTTAATATGTACCCCGTATTTTTAAAGCATGTTGGCCTTTCATGGCTTGAAAATCCCATAGAGTGTGTATAAAATTTATATTAACGTTTTCCAATCGTTTGTAACGTACCACAAGAGATAAAAAAAAGTAAAAAATTTTTATCCCACTTTTTACGTATGCGCGTATATACGTATCTACGGAAAACTGTGTTTAGCAAGTTAATTTTTATATTTACATTAGCCAGCTAGCGTGCGCTATTCTAGCGTACGCTACTTCTTAGACGTAAAATTGCTTATTAACCTGCCCGTCCAGATTTTTAAATTTATATTTATATAAGGCAGCTAGCGTGCGCTATTCTAGCGTGCGCTACTACTTAGTTGTAAAATTCGTTATTAATCCGCCCGCGCTAATTTTTTAAATAATATTTACATCAGCCAGCTAGCGTGCGCTACTACTTAGTTATAAAAGTATTCATTAACCGGCCTGCCTTAATTTTTATATTTACATTATTCAGCTGTCGTGCGCTATGCATTCTAACGTATCACAAGAGCTTAAAAAAAAGTAAAAAATTTTCATCCCAAATTTTATACTTTTTACGTATGCGTGTATGTACGTATCTACGGAAAACTTCAAGTCTTGCAACTTTTGTTTGTTATAAAAACGTACAGAAACACTAAGGATATTGAATTTCCAATGATTTTTATGCTAGGTTAATCAAAAAAGAAAAAACATTTTAGTCCGCCGCTCTTGAGGCCTGATTCGTCTCTGGTGAGGCTACTTTTCCTTACGGCTAGTTTCAGCTTCATGTGATAAAGAGCTGTTTCAGAGAATCACTTTCGTATGTGAGCAATTTCACGTTGAATGTGCATTTAGAATCTCCAACTTTTTGGACAAGGTAAAATTAAAGGCATACCTATGATAGACGGTTTTTTCATCCCCACACGTGTACAACTACAAACACGAGAAAATTCGTTAATACGGAAAAAGTTGAGAAAGACTAACTTTCTTTCTTAGTTTTTTCAAAAAATTTATGCACAAGTACGAAAAACTTTAACTAATAGAAGAGAGGGTGAACACTTTTGTTTATGATGTTTTTTTTACTCATTACAATTCCATAAAAATATTCTTAAAGTGCTTGAAATAGGATTTCATGTAAGTACTAATAAATTTACTTGAAAATGTTGACTCCGTCAAAAAATACAGCTTATTTTAGTTAAGGCTTAAGACTCACAAAATCCGTCCCGATTGGTTTCTGAAAAAATCACAAACTTTATTCAAACTCACAATGAAGAAATTATAATAAAATTCTAATTAAATTTTAGTTTTTTGGAAAATATACGTTTTGTCACAAGTTTTCGCTGAAGTTATGAAAAAATCTCGATCTCGACGGTTGTTGGTGCGACTGTAAAAGTAGCCATAAAATTCGATTAAAGTGACATTTTTGACTTACCATTTTTTAATTAAAGCTTTGATAAAGCTCAAAGCTGCTATGCGTGAAAAGAAAAGGCGTGAGATCATGTTTTATTTTAATCAATAAAACAGGTACGGCTACTTTTACGATTGCACCAACTATCTACAAAAACGAGATTGTTTGGATCGCGTATATTAACGAATTTTCTTGAGTTTGTGGATGTGTGGAAAAGAAAAATTAACATTACACATGGAATAGTTTATGTATGTACAGGAATAAATATATAAGTGAATCGCTAAATTTTGCTTGCCATGTCTGTGCAGAAGTATACACCTACCTTACGTAAATGTCCATTAGTTACTTTCACCATTATAGTAACAAATTGATAAGCTCCTTTGATGTTTGGTGCTGTACGGAACGTGCCATCAATGAATATTTTTTTGGAATACGGCATCAAACTTTGAAGTAATACGGAATCATATATATATATATATATATATATATATATATATATATATTTGTTGCTTCTACTGGTTGTCTTTGGATAATCGTTTGAAATTGATCAACATGAACGGTTAAGGAAAACTCTTTGTTTTTTCCATACTTCAAAGTCTTCACCGATTCATCACTGGTTAACACAGAACCCAACTCACGCATGGTATAACTTTTTGACTGTACATTCGTGTCATTCGGATTTTCGGAATGTACGTACCTCTGTATTGTGCGTCGAGATTGAGCGTATGGTATATCCACTGCTACTTCCATGTGCCTACAAAATTTGTAAGAAACTCGTATAATTACAATTTGTGTGAATGCATTTAACGAGTGGAATAATACATTGTTTATAATATTTTTTTTTAAACTTATTTCAATCATTGTAGATCGCAATATCTAATTTTGGAATATTATAATTTTTTTTTGTAGGAAACTCAACGAAACTCATGCAAATTACTTAAAAAAAAAAAAAAAAAAAAAAAATTTGATAAAAAAAATTTTTATCAATTAAAACTTCAATGTACGCTCATTGTAACACACAACTACAACAACTCAACACTTACTGGGAATAATAATTAGCTATAAAATATTTGTTACTAACGTCTATCTTATTACAGAATTCTCTTATATAAACCCTTGAAGGGTTGTTCTAGTATTAAGCCTCAACTTCAATCAGCGATTACTTTTAAAGAAATATTACGCATTTTACAGCTTAAATAAAAGCTGATTCCAAGCACTTCAAATAACTGTTTGTAAAAGTTCTTTAATCATTAAGGATGGAAAACTATGTGTGAAAAAGTGCGCCGCAAGTTTTCGTTGATCTCATCTTTTCGAATGTTCGCTAAATGTAACAGAAAAGCTGAAAAAAAGTTTGTCACCCTCCACTCTGTATGTTTACAATCTCTGACATATATATATATATAATAAATGCACTTAATTTGCATGTCATTAAATGGTATTTCACAAACGTAGGCAATAGTGTAATACTCTTACTGTAACATAGCCGTTTTGTAAACATTCTTAGGCTTTATCTGATTAACAGCGCTGTACACACGCATTGTCCTGTAGAACTCCATTTTTTTTTCTCGAAGATGGTCTGCAGGATGATTGTGTTCTTCATGCGTTGGAAAATACTCTTTATCTCGGTAAATACCCCGTGCCTGACATGGTTGTCCTCCATCATCACTGTTCGTATCTGTGTTGTGGCTCTTTGGTACTTTGTACTTTATACATCGTAAGTAACTGCACAGTAAAAAAAAAATTTTTTTGCAGCAACATGTGAGAGCAAACGAAATGAATGGTTGTAATGAAAATGTTATGTGCGATTTCTTTTGCAGCTACACTAAACTATTTTGAACAAGGCAAAATTCGACATGGCACACGAATGCTATTCATGATTTACGGAAAAATGCTGAAATAAATGCTTTACGATCACATGTATTTGTACCATACATGCAATTAAGAACACGTGTCGTTGTAATTTCCTTTCTATGTATTACATAAAAGCTACTGAAATCATAACTAAAAAAACATTTATTATCAGATAAAGATTTTAACTGAATCATAATCGTTATAATGTGCAAGAAGTAATAATGGAGTGTGTACATGGACTCCTTCTTATAACAATTTTTGGGGTTTTGCACTTAACGATTAATAAAATTTTTAATGTATTAAACACTGCTTAAGTTTTGGAAAGTATTTTTGAAACTATTTTTTTTTTTTTTTTTGGTAATCAAATGTATCACAGCGCCCGCTAGTTCGCGCACGCGATAAACCCCCCTACTGCGAGTACGCGATGTAGCGTACGAAATTTCGCGTAGATATCCTATTTTATTTCGTGGATGAGTTATATGTATGGAAAATACAGTGTATCGCATTTTTATTTGCATTAACAATGTCAATTCGTAACGACAGATCAATGAAAGAGATAAAAGTCGAAGACAAGGGTAGAAATAGTAAAACTTACACTTTGTTGTTACGTTCTTTGTACTTGTAGTAAGAATATCCATCAAACTGCCACGGGCTATTACCTCGCACCCCCTTCAGTGGCAATAATTTTTCCATAATCAACAGAATAAATTACACTCTGTAATACTTATCCTAAATACTGTATTACTATCGTAAACATAAAACGTAGCTACGGGTCAACATTGATCTACACGAGAAAAAAGCTAAGCACAGTAGGGATCCTACTACTAAAGCTACTACTAATGTGGTGTCTAACAACGCAAGTCAATAGTATATGGCGTATACACGTGTATTCTGCAAAGGTATAAATAATACATTGGGGGCATTACAATATTGTACACGGAATGTTTAAATGTTGTTTCAAATTACTTTCTAACGGTGGTACTGCACTAAAATTTGTAAAAAAGTTCTACCTTTTTTTAATTAATAAATTAATTGACATGATGCGTAGGTGGTTTAATTATACGTCGATTACAATGTGACCCCACCAACAAAAGCAATAAACTAAAACACAAAAATTACTAACAGTGTACAAGCTTGTGGCTTTTTCTAGTGTTTGTGGAAAACAGCACATATTCGTATTCTTTCATCACACCGCTATTTTTTACTATTGCAATCGACTGCCCATTCCGGTCATTATTATATTTTTTTTCTCGTCACGAGTACTATGACTGTCAGCCATCGTTACTTAAATTATATATATATATATATATATATATATATATATATATATATATATATATATATATATATATATATATATATATATATATATATATGTGTATGTAAGTTTCAAGTTGCTTTAAACGTGAAACTTCGGACGGTTAGGAGTGGTGTTGAATGGCACAAAATCAGACACAAGTTGATGCAGAAAGAAATATAACTGGAATTTTAATAACAGTAATAATTGTAAATAACAATACACAATATTAAAATTAAAACAATGTTACAATGTTGATTACCTGAATCAACAATTATGTCGCTTTAGGTGTTACAAGCTTACATTAACAACTTTACATTACACAACAATTATACAATACAGTTTTATATTTGGTGCGAACACATTGAGCGCTTGTAGCTAACTGACTAGAGTACGTGGACAACGAGAGGCGAGGGTGGTGATGACGGTTGAGCTGTGTGCTTTCATAATGACTCATGAGAATCATGAGTCGCACCAGCGGCTAAGTTTGTAAGTGTTAAATACAACAAACTTACATCCCCCGTCCCCAAGAGGATTCGGCAGGAACAGGATCGTAAGGGATCATTTTACTCTTATGAAAAATATTTAAGCTTTTTTTTTTCTCTCACCGGTATCTATTTCGTAAATGGATTCGGATAATTTTTTTGTTATTCTAAATGGACCTATCCGGACTGGATCTAACTTCTTCTTATTCATCTTATTACCACTCTGAATATAAACTAAATCATTTTTTTGATATTCTATATTTTTAGTATGTTTATCATAATACTGTTTGTTTACAATATGTGATCTGTTGGCATTTTTTTGTGCTAGAGATCTGTTAAAGTCTAAATTATTATTTATATTTGTGTTTAGTTCTCTTGGAATTATTGAGTTATCCTCTCCTGTTAATAAATAATTGGGTAAAAACCCCGTCAAGCTATGTATCGTATTATTATATTCGCGAATACATTGTTCTGCAATAACAGACCATGGTTTATGTTTATTTTCGTATATTCTACAACGGATTCTGTTTAACAAAGTTTGATTAGTCCTCTCATTCTGTCCGTTTGAAAATGCACAATCTACTGCTGTGAAAATTAATTGAATATTTTTCTGATTTAAGTAATTTTTAAATTCTGTGGAATTTATCCCCGGATATTGATCTGTTAAAATCATCCCAATATTTCCTTTTGTTTTCAACCGTTTTTTACTAAATGAATGAAATCCCGTGCTATTTGTGTTTTTGATGTCAAAATAAATGCGTATCGAGTTAATTGGTCCACCATCAAGTGTAAGTATTTTTTTGGGGATCTGTTTCTACTGAAACCTCCAATTGTATCTAATGATAGTATTTTTAACGGTTTTGACGCTGGACCTAATTGCGACAACGGAGCTTTAAAATTGCCAAATCTCGTTTTATTTTTTATACATATTTCACAACTTCTGCAAACAAGTTTAATGTGTTTATGCATATTCTTAAAATATATGACTGGTGTAATTGTTAATAACATTTGTTTGACACCAATATGCCCTTGTGAATCGTGCAGTTTCTTAAGAACCGTTAAACCAAATTTTTCTGTTAAATATATTTTTTCTGTCCTATTTAGGTTTTTATACATAATATTATCTTTTATTTTACAATATTTATCACGAACTAACTCTTTTTGATCATTCAAGATATTTTCCAATGTTAAAAAATTTACTATCTTTATTTTTGATTCCTCAACATTGTTGTCATCAGACAAAACGGGATTTCTTGAAAGACAATCAGCCTCCGAATTGTCTTTTCCTAGATTGTACTGAATATCAAATTCGAATTGCGATATATAATTTAAAATATGTAAGAGTTCTGTATCTTTACAATTTTTTATATTAAAATTTTGTAAAGGCTTGTGATCAGTGAATACTTTAAAATGTAGGCCTATTAAATAATACTGCCAATATAAAATGGCTTCTTTTATCGCTAAACATTCGATATAAATTGCCCTTTTTGTCTTTTGAGATGAGTTGAGCTTTCGTGAAAAATAAAATACTGGTTTAATAGATCCGTCTTCCTCGGGTTGTTTCAAAATTGCACCAACTCCTTCTAAACTAGCATCTGTGTAAATGTATATAGGTTTATTAGGATCAAATATTGCTAATATCGGTGAAGTACACAGATAATTTTTTATTTTTGTAAAATTTTCCTCACATTTGTTTGACCACACAAAATTTACATTCTTCCTCAGAAGATTGTGTAAAGGCTCCAGTACAATTGCTGATTTGGGGATATATTTTAAATAAAAATTTACTTTGCCCAGAAATTGTCTGATATGTTTTCTGGTTTTCGGAGTGGGAAAATTTTTTATCGCTATTACATTATCGTTAATTGGCCTTATGTTATTGTTTGATATTATGTTTCCTAAGTATGTTACTTCTTTCTGTGCAAAACTGCATTTATTTTCATGTAATTTAAAACCGTGTTCTTCTAAAACTTGCAACGTTCTTTGAATATGTTTAAGATGATCAGAATAGTTTTTAGAAAAAATCAGAATGTCATCTATATAATTTATAGCAAAGGAATCCAAATCGTTATTTCTTAGTATACTAGAAAGAATCCGCTGAAATATAGCCGGAGCTGACTTCAACCCAAAAGGTAAGCATCTCCATTGCCAATGACCATGATGAGTCACGAAGGCCGTTTTGTATTTATCCTTAGCTCGCAAGGGAATAGACCAGAAGGCCGAATTGATATCTAGTTTTTAAAAGTAAATACACTTTCCTACACGTACCACTAGATCATCAATTCTAGGAAACGGCTGGCCTTCAGGAATAATTAATTAATTTAATTCACGATAGTCAATACACAATCGCGATTTTTTCCCTACATCTTTTTTATAAGTCAAAGTGACTGGCGCGGCATATGGACTGTACGACTCTTCCACGAGTCCCACTTTTAACAAATTGTTTATTTGCGTTTCTATTTCCGTTTTATCCGGAATTGATCATTTATATGGTTTTTTTGAAATATATTTACATTCAGTTAACTTGACCGTTGCCTCGAAATTTTTTACTGTACCAATATCGAATTTACCCTTAGCAAATATTGCCTTATGTTTTTTCAAGAGATTATTTAAATCATTATTATCATTTTTATCTTCAAGCATCAAATTTTGGCATTCTTTGGCATTTATATTTTTAGAAATAGAATTCGAACTTTGAAAAATTTTTTAATTTTCATTCTGACACAGAGAAAACTCCTTGATACAATCCAAACCTATCAATAAGTGATCCTCGAATAAATCATTTTTAACAATTGTAAAGGAAAATTTTCTTGTTAAATTAAAAATCTTTAAATCTACCGTTACTGTTCCATAAGCTTGTATTGAACCATTTAATGTTTTTATCGATGTGATCCCGCTTATTCCGCTTGTTAATGGTAGTGTCTTACAAAAATTGTAGTTCATCAGTGACACATTGGCTCCAGTATCATATAGCCCACTGGCCTCAGTATCATTAACAAATATCCTTAATTTTATAAGCGGGATCGAATTTAGTTTTTTGTTTCTGCTGATTTTATAATCGAATTTGTTTTGTTTCTACATAAATTTTCTGGGTGGAATCTGTTCGGGTATCCAATTTTCTCGCAAATACGACAAGGTAAGTACTTTTGTTTCTGTTTATATGTATCCACCTCGGATCTCCTCGTATTTGTGTGTGTGTTTACAGTTTGCTCAAGTGTGCGCAGTACCGACATTAAGTTTTCAATTGTTATTATGTTTTTCTTATTTAAATGTGTTCTAACGGATTTTGGTAAAGCCAGCACAATAAAATTGATTTGAGAATTTATACTGAGATCAGGATCAACGTTTATTAAAAGATTTCTCTTTTTTAATGCAAAATCCAAGAAAGGTCCACCCAACCAACGGAAAGAATAAGCTTTTTCAATCTCACACCAAGAAATCTCCTCGAATGCATCCAGAAAAGACTGTGCCCAATAATGCCAAGGCTTTATCAAAGCACCAGACTTAAATAGAACCGAAAACCAATCTAAAGCAGGTCCCTCCAAACAAGTTTTTAAAACCTCTGGAAACTGGGATTCGGCGATATTCAATCTTTTGCACTCAAGAATAAATAAATCTAACCACGACTTTGCGTTTTGATCCTTACTCGAAAATTTTTGCAGAATCATGTTGCTTGCGACAAATTTCATCGGATTATTATTAACAGAAGTGGGCAATGTGCTGTCCGTGGGTGGGGGGAAATTATCAACTACCTCTAAATAGTAACCGCCAAACACCACATTACCTTCCTCATCCGTGTAAGCTTCTTTTAATTTTTCTGTTAACGTGATGCCAATTTTCCTGAATTTTCCTCTCGCATTCAGACTCTTTACAGCTCCCTGGATCGTTGACAATTTTATCAATTCTGTATGTTGAGAGATGGGCTCAAATTCGGGCGGGAAAAAAAATTTCTCTTCTTGTCCCAGGATTTTGATAGTCTTTACTTTTACAATCGTGGTTTTACTATCCTGAGCTTCCGCCGATAGGAGAAATGTAGCCTTGATTTTGCCTTCCATAATTGTTGATTTGTAAGTTTCAAGTTGCTTTAAACGTGAAACTTCGGACGGTTAGGAGTGGTGTTGAATGGCACAAAATCAGACACAAGTTGATGCAGAAAGAAATATAACTGGAATTTTAATAACAGTAATAATTGTTAATAACAATACACAATATTAAAATTAAAACAATGTTACAATGTTGATTACCTGAATCAACAATTATGTCGCTTTAGGTGTTACAAGCTTACATTAACAACTTTACATTACACAACAATTATACAATACAGTTTTATATTTGGTGCGAACACATTGAGCGCTTGTAGCTAACTGACTAGAGTACGTGGACAACGAGAGGCGAGGGTGGTGATGACGGTTGAGCTGTGTGCTTTCATAATGACTCATGAGAATCATGAGTCGCACCAGCGGCTAAGTTTGTAAGTGTTAAATACAACAAACTTACATATATATAACTAAATGCAGTAAATTTGCAGAACTGCAGCGCCATGTGCCACACTACTTGATTAAAGGGAGGGGGAAAGCATATAGAGACAAATAAGAATGCAAAGAGAGAGAGAGATTGCAGGATTCGCAGGTAATAGAAAGGAGAGGAGAGGGGGTAGTGAGAGACACAAAGGGTGGTGTGTGCCGAGTGATACAATAATAGTTCCACCGACACGCGGGTAGCAGTGTGACGCTTGTGACACGTGCAGTTTGATATGGAAAGTAACGCTGAAAGATTGATTCGCGTTACCGACCCATTTATTGGGCAAGTATTTTATACGTATACAGAATTGCATGACTACATCGTTGCGTATTCATCATGGTATTATGGTGTGAGCAACGAATGCTTAACCAAATACAATACGGCACTTGATAAAGAGAATGAAGAATTACGGTATCTATCGCTTAATTTGAAGTGCGCGAGGTCAGGAACATTCAAGCCAAAGGAAGTATACATAAGGCGCCCAAAAGAAAGCCGCTGGTGTGATTTTCCGTTTCTTTTGAAAATAAAACGAAATCGAGAAAAAATGGGACTCGTCGTTGTTGAATCGTCAGTTACCGCGCACAGTAAGATGTGTTGTAATATTTCCAAGAGCAATGGTGGCTTCGATGATGACAAAACGATAGACATACCAAAAAAAAGGTTACAGACGCAAGAAAGTCAAAGTTCGTCCAGAAAAAAGGCACATGTGGAAAATGAGCAAGGTATGTATGATGACGTGTACGTGACTCTGTTTGGGAAATAAATTTCATGTGCGCGACAAACGAATGGCAAACGTTTGGAAAAAATTTTGTTCCCCATTAATGCATAAAGCAAAAGTCAGCATGACAAAATAAATTACGCGCACCATTTTGTTGTTTCCACATATTGTACAGGATCATAGATTTGTTACTTGAAACAGAGTATTTTTTTTAACAACAAGTATTTTTATCTCACTCTTGCACTTATTGCGTACGTGAGAGCAAAATGTATGTACCTAATGCGTACCAGAGACACATCCATATGACAATTATTTTTCGCGTGCACGACATGAGGCTCATAATTTTAAAAACCTTGTATTACACTGCTGCTTACATACTTAAAAAAATAACTGTTTTGATTCCCCAGTCGTTTAGTGTACAACCTACATTATGACTAAGCAACAAATGAACTCTGTTAACAGCGTCAAATGTAAACGTTGCTGTTCACACTGCAAGCAAGCTGGGTTATTCAAAAACTATCGTTCTCCATTACGTACCTGGTAACACAATACAAGGATTTTATCCTGTAGTAAGCCACGTCTCAGACACAGATGCAAATCAAGAGTGTAAGTATTAGTAAATCAAATAGTTGTTAGGCTTTCCCTGTAGATATGTAGATATGTATGTTTTTGTAAGATGTATATGTAATTGAAATATTTTTTTTCTTGTACTCATTGCTCTTATAAGCATGTACTTTTTATATTCTGACGTTTTCACCCGCGTTCCATCATTCTCATAGTTGCGGAAATGCCACATCCTGCAGCGGAAACCGCAAGCTCCGTGAGATTTCCTCAAAGCGACTCTTCATCTCTCGATGGCAATGGTTTGGAGGCAACTACGTCAATGAGCACGGAATCAAATTCTGTGTCCCCGATGGCGAAATCAAAGAAAGTGGAGGCCGAAAAATTGAGTAAGATATGTACGTTATTGAATTAATTGTCCCATAAGTAGAAAAGTAAGCTTGAAAAAAAAAAAAAAAAAAAAAAAAAAAAAAAAAAAAAAAACGATGCGAAACTTGATTCATTTTTTTTTGTATTCACTGCTTTTACGAACACGTGCTTTTTTGCAATCCAACGCTGTCACTCGCGCATTACGATTCTTGCAGTAACGGAGGCGCATCAACCTGGAGTAGAAACCGCAAGCTCTGTAACATTCCATAATAATGTTGCCTTTTCGGTCGATTGCATTGATTCATGGAAAGTACTCCCACCGAGCACAGAACACACTCCTGCTTCCACGACGGTGAATGCGGTGAAAGTCGCAGATGATAAAGGATGGAGTGGGATGGGTAAGTTGTAGCATTGATTGGCAAATTAAATACGATATAATTATTAACGCAATTTTTTTCATTGTACTCATCTTACTAATATATAAAGCAAAGTCGCTAAAACCGTTGTAATTGCTAACCGCGAAAACTACTGAACCGATTTTGCTGAAATTTTGCACACTGATTCATGATACTCCCTAGATGGTTTTAGTGAAGTTTTTATCATAAAAAATTTAATAACAATAGCAATAAATGAGCTCAAAGTTTTGCAGAAAAACGCCAGCTTTTCACTTTAGTTCATTGAAATCCGCCAGGTGGCGTCGACATAAAATCGAGGCTACCTGCAACAGAATTAAAAAAGTGTGGTTATAATAAGCCGAAACGTCTCGAAATCCATGCAGATGTACTCAGACAGTTCAACGAACTGTACAGGGCTTGCTGATGAAAGTCTTGCAGCTGGGTATCCCGGTATCGGACGACACTCTTCTGTAAGGGGAAAGGGACATGGGTGTCTATTCACCCTGAATCTCGACAAGTGCGATCAAAAAAAAAATGAATTCCAACCGATGACGTCTCTGGCATAATACCAGGAGACATATCTAGCCAGAGCACGATCTGCACCAAGCACCAACTCTTCAGAGTTGTGTGGCAGTCCCACCATCCCACCTGATGCAGTAAGAGCATTTTTGACTACAAATGTAAGCCAGGGAAAAACGGCTCTAAGGGGCATGGGCAGCCACAACGGCTACCTTCTTGGTCGTCGCGTCCCCAACGCGCTTACCCACATGTTCCCGCCTAACGATGAGCGGTTGGTTATCCGGGGAACGACCCGAAGACGAGATATTCTTTGGTCAGTGGCGTACCTCCCTCTATCACAGTCTCCGTACATCGAGACTCCCTGGGTAAGAATCAAGCAACCCGTAGCCAGCTCTTTATCATCAGAAATAATAATAAAGAATAGCCTGGAAGTTTTACCACTGGCGCTTTTTAGGGCATTTATAAGTATTTACGTTCCCTACTTAACCATCAATTTCATCAAGTTTAAACTACCTTGCCAATAAATACATTTTTACTACCATTTCTGGAAGCAATTCGTTGACTAAAAGACCATATTAACTAAAGACGGGCACTATTGAACAAAGTCAGTCATTCACTGTCAGACGTCACAAGCGGAGTTGTTCGCCGCAAGGCTGGGAACCCTAGTGACCGTCGACCCTATATTACCCTCTCGACTCTAAGCATTCAACCAGGAATCACTGATCCTTTCCAAGGTCTGCGTTGGGCAAACCTATAACAGCTATGAAGGAAAAAAAACTTGAGCCAACGGGACAGCCTCCACTGGACAAGTATCACTAACCAATCTCCCCATCTAAGATCACCAAAGCAAGTGAATCTGCAAATAAAAAAGGTGCTTTAGACACCAACGTCTTCGACGTTATACCGGGAGACGTTGGGAAAGAGCACTACAACTAGCCCCAAAGCTTCGGACTTTGTAATTTTTCTCCCGAAGAAAGAGTTAACTTAAGAAGCTCACCAGTCTTTTTTAGGGCCATCGGACGTTGAACTACCTTGCCAACAAAAATAGTAGAACTTAACAAAGTTGACAGAAAACAGCTTTTAGTGGTTACAAAAATTTAAGCATGCCAAAAGTCGCAAGAGAGTGAATTGGAAGAAAAACTTCAAGTGTATTTAATAAATACAATTTTACTTAGGCGTCAAGAAACTGACGCAGAAATTTTATCGAAATTAAAACAGCAGCGTCAAAATCGACAACTAAAGAGTCCATTACGTGAGAGATCAGCTTTTCATTGTACCCTCACAGCAATCTCTGAAATCTTTAAAGATCCTACTTCAGATTTTTTAATGAGTAGAAAATGTATTTGTGTTTTTGTGGCAATAAAAATGTAGGGTTTAAGGTCCAGGGCTTTGTTACTCTGGTAATAAAGTTGTGAGATATAAGAAAAAAAAATTTTTTTAATATATATTTTTTGGGGGTTTAAAATCTTAACAGCTTTAAAAAATAGCCCTTTTCGTGAATTACACGGGAGAAACTGTAAATCAACGGCTTCTTATGGCCACCGATTATTTTATGGCATAAAGAACGCACGGTACTTTTCAGCATAATTATTTTTTTGAATTTTTACACCTTATTGTTTGACCAAATAAACTATATGAATTCTCAAAAATTATGTTTTTATGAGAAGATTTTTGTTCTGAGATGTATCAGGAATATATGTAAAATTTCCAACTGAAAATGTTTCACATTACATGGCAACACACTACAGTGTTTTATTTAGTAAGTCTCGGGCGAAGCCGAGACGGGGGGCTGCTAGTTGCTCTTATAAGCATGTACTTTTTATATTCTGACGTTTTCACCCGCGTTCTATCATTCTCGTAGTTGCGGAAATGCCACATCCTGCAGCGGAAACCGCAAGCTCTGTGAGATCCCCTCAAAGCGACTCTTCATCTTTTGATGGCAATGATTCGGAGGCAACCACGTCAAGAAGCATGGAACAAAATCTTGCCTCCGAAATTCTAAATACGAAAAAAGAAGAAGACACCGCAATAGATGGTAAGACTGAATCTTGTAATAATTAAGAGTATACGAATAATGCTTGGGCACAAACATACAACAATTCCAATTGTTGCGATACGTAAATTTAAATATTCGGTAATGATGTAAAATGTTGTTTTGTAGACATTCCTGATAAGTTTCTCAAATTTATCTCTCGTTATTGGATATTTCTAAAATACTATAGTTTTTTGTTCTATCTATTTTCTTGACGATTGATCGTTGTACATTAATGTATTGATGTAAAAAAATGTGTTGAACGTTATAATCATAAGTGGATTTAAAAGTGCCTAATCTTGTTTTTTAGCAACTGTAGAATTAAAAGAAGATAAGAATCAGATGCAAGTGACATCGTATGAAAACAGAAGTAAGGATAAAAAGGCACAAGTACTTCTCTATTTACTTGGGGTGAATACGACAAAAATTGCCGCTATTGTCAATTAAAAAGATGTAGTCAACAGTAGTGACCTTAGTCATTTATCACCCAACAATCTTTGCGATGCTTTTGTTTCTGACGATGTTTATCCTACAATTTTGCTTTAATTTTTCACGCCAGACGCTATGATTATATTGTCATCTATCATAAAAATTAGAAAAGAGAATCAGACAAAGAAATACTTATGTGGAACGTGTCAAGAGGGTTTTGGAAGAAGCCAAGCCATAATATGTGAATTGTGTTTCGTTTGGCATCACTGCGGGTGTGTTGGATTGACTAAAAGTAAACTGAAAAAACTCAAGGGCGTCGACTGGATATGTAAGACTTCTATAGTAATGTCATCTAATTTCCCTCCATTTTGTAGTTAAAGTAGCTATAGTAAATTAGAAACCGTCATGTAAATGTAGTATTTTTCATGAATATTGAAAATATTTGATAAAAAGGAGATTTTTGCATGTACAAAATTTAATATTATGTGTTTGTATATGTAAATATATTTATTTATATATATATATATATATATATATATATATATACGTAATAAAGTACGAAGCATCAAAGTAAGCAATAATCATTACTTTCTTAACACCATTCCATTAAAAATGTAATGTATGTACTCTTATCACTTGTTAGGGTTTATACAACATCGCGAGTTCGCGTGCGCTAACTATCGTGCGCGCAATTACGATAACATGTATTCCATTCCCATTTTTCATGCGCTATTTGGCGCGCGCAAGCATCATGAGCACTTATAATATACATCGCAAGCTCGCATGCGCTGGCCAGCGTTTGCGAACTTGCCATGACGTCGTAAGCAATTTTTTTGTATAAATAAATAGATAAAAGAATTGGATCGCTTAGTGTCAGTACGCTTTTTGCATGCAGTAACTTTATATTTATAGATTAAATATATATATATATATATATATATATATATATATATATATATATATATATATATATATATACATATACATATATATATATACACGACTCACTTTAAGATGCATATGCGAGGGATAAATTTCAGTTTCAACTTAGGCCACTTCGTTTCATTGTCGGGCTCTTCGGCGCTGTAGTAATCACATCTCCCTTAAATATGACGTCGTGTTAAAAGGCGCATAACAGGCTTGTGCTGTTAATTAATATTTTGTCATTTAATAGAGAGGCCAGTAAGCGCCCTGCGTCCTCGGGTAATAGGCACTTGTGTTGATAATTAATACTTTATTATTTAAGAAAGCGACCAGTAAGCGCCCCAGGACATGAGGTAATAAGCGCTTGTGTTAAAAATATGTACTTTATTATTAAATAGAGAGGCCAATTAGCAGCCCGGGTAATCGTGTAATAGGCGCTTGTGTTAATTATTAACACTTCATTATTTAATAGAGGACAGTAAGCGCCCTGGGTCACTAGGTGATAGGCGTTTGTAATAATAATTAGTACTTTATTATTTAATAAAGAGGCCAGTTAGCGCCCTGGGTCATTAAGTGATAGGCGTTTGTGTTGATACTTAAGATTTGATTATTTATAAGGGTGGCCAATAAGTACCCCGGGTCATCAAATGATAAGTGCTTGTATTATTAATTAATACTTTATTATTTAATAGAGAGGACAGTAAGCGCCCTAAGTCACTATGTAATAGGCGTTTGTGATAGTAATAAGAATTTTATTATTTAATAAAGTAACCAGTAAGCACCCCAGAACATAGAGATATAGATGAAAATAATTGACACTTTATTGTTTAATAGAGAGTCCAGTTAGCGCTTCGGTCCTTTGAGTGGTATGCGCTTGTGTTAATTATTAATACTTTATTACTTAACAAAGTGGCCAGTAAGTACTGTGGGACACTAGGTAATAGGCGTTTGTGTTAATAATCAATATTTTAACATTGAATAGGGTGACAAGTATGCACTCCA
Organism: Copidosoma floridanum; assembly: GCF_036245765.1. Classification (NCBI taxonomy): domain Eukaryota; kingdom Metazoa; phylum Arthropoda; class Insecta; order Hymenoptera; family Encyrtidae; genus Copidosoma; species Copidosoma floridanum. The sequence continues at coordinate 1,183,309 of NW_028321890.1, read as the reverse complement.
GGTTATCAGGTGATAGGCGTTTGTGTTGATAATTATTACTCTATTATTTCATAGAGAGGCCAGTTAGCGCTCCAGGTCTTTAAGTGATAGGCGCTTGTGTTAATTATTTATACTTCATAATTTCATAGAAAGGCAAGTTAGCGCCATGGGTCACTAGATGATAGGTGTTTATGTTAATAATTAATAATTTAATAATCAACAGAGTGGCTAGTAAGCACTCTGGGTCATTGGGTAAAAGGCGCTTGTGTTAATAATTAATATTTTATTATATAACAGAGTGGCCAGTAAGTTCCCCAGGTCATCGGGTAATAGGCGTTTGTGTTGATAATTGATATTTTATTATTTAATAGAGTTGCTAGTAAGCACTCCAGGTCATTGGGTAGAAAACGCTTGTGTTAATAATTAATATTTTATTATTTAACAGAGTGGCCAGTAAAATCCCCAGGTCATCAAGTAATAGGAACTTGTGTTAATAATTAATACTTGATTATTTAAAGGAGAGGCCAGTAAGCGATCTGTATCACTAGGTGATAGGCTTTTGTGTCAACAATTAATATTTAATTATTAGTTAATAGAATGGTCTAGATGCACCTTAAGTCACAAGGTGATAGGCGTTTGTGTTTATTTTTAATATTTTATTATTTAATAGAGTGGCCAGTAAGCACCCCGTGTTACCTGGTAATAGGCGTTTGTGTGAATAATTAATACTTTATTATTAAACAGAGAGGCCAGTAAGCACCCCAGCAGGTCATTGGGTAATAGGCGTTTGTGTTAATAATTAATTCTTGGTTATTCCATAGAGTGGCTAGTAGGCACCCCAGACCATCGGGTGTTAAGCGTTTGTGTTAATAATAAATACTTTATTGTTTAATATAGAGGCCAGTTAACCCTCCAGGTCATTTAGTAATAGGCAGTTGTGTTAATTATTAATACTATGTCATTAAATAGAGAAGCCTGTAAGCGCCCCAAGAACTAGGTGGTAGGCGTTTGTGTTAATAATTAAAATTTTATACTTTAATAGAGAGGCCAGTAAGAACCCCGGTTCATTGAGTAGAAGGCGGTTGTGTTAATTATCAATACTAGATTATTTAATAGAGAGGCATGTGAGCGCCCTGGATCACTAGGTGATTGTGTTAATAATTGATGTTTTATGATTGAATAGAGTGGCTAGTAAGCACCCTTAGTCATTGGGTAATAGGCGTTTGCATTAATAATCAGTAATTTATCATTTATTAGAGTGGCCAGTAAGCGCCGTGGGACACTAGGTGATAGGCGTTCGTGTTAAATATTAATACTTTATTATTTGATATAAAAGCAAGTTAGCGCTCCAGTTCATTGGTTAAAAGGCGCTTGTGTTAATAAATAATACAATATCGGTTAATAGAGAGGCCTGTAAGAGCCCTGAGTCACTAGGTAATAGGCGCTTCTGGTAATAATTAATGTTTTATTGTTCAACAGAGTTGGCAGTGAGCACCCCGGGTTATGAAGTGATAAGCGTTTGTGTTAATAATTAATATTTTATTATTTAACATAGAGGCTAGTAAGAACCCCGGGTCATTGGGTGATAGGCACTTGTGTTGATTATTAATACTATATCATTCAATTAAGGTGTCTGTAAGCGCCCTTGGTCACTGGGTGGTAGGCGCTTGTGTTAGTTATCAATACTTTATTATTTAATAGGGAGTCCATTAAGCGCAGCGGGACACTTGGTAATAGGCGTTGGCGTTAATAAATAATGCTCCATTATTTATTAGAGTGGCCAGTAAGTAACCTGGGTCGTCAGGTTATAGGCGTTCGTGTCAATAATTAATACTTTGATATTTATTAGCAGGGCCCGTTAGGATCCTGCGTTATTGAGTTATAAGCGCTTGTGTTTATGATCAATACTTTATTATTCAATAAATAGGCCAGCTAGCAACCTGAGTTATCGAGTGATAGGTGCATGTGTTATTAATAAATACTTTTTTACTTGATAGAGAGGTGAGCAAGCGCCTTGGGTCATAAGAAGATGAGCGTTTGTGTTAATAATCATTAATATACTATTGAATAAAGTGCTTAGTAAGCACCTCAGGTCACTACGGAGTAGGCGTTTGTGTTAGTGATTAATATTTTATTATTTAATAGAGTGGCCAGTATGCACCATGAGTCATCGGGTGAAAAACGCGTGTGTTAATAATTAATACTTGATAATTTGATAGAAAGGTTAGTAAGCACCCTAGGTCATTAGGTGAAAAGCGCTTATTTAATAATTAATACTTTATGATTTAGTACAGTGGCCAGTTAGCGCTTAACCTTACCGGCAGATAGGCGATTGTGTTAATAATTAGTACTTTATTATTGAATATAAAAGCCAGTTAGCGCTCTGGGTTTTTGGGCGATAACCACTTGTGTTAATTTATAATACTTTTATCTTTCGATAGAGAGGCCTGTAAGCGCCCCAAGCCACTAGGTGGTAGGCGTATGTGTTAATAACTAATATTTTATAATTTAATAGAGAGGCCCGTAAGCACCCTAAATTATTTAGTGATAGGCGTTTGAGTTAATAATTATTATTCATTTATTATTTAATTGAATGGCCAGTATGCATTATGGGTTACTAGGTGATAGTCGTTTGCGGTAATTATTAATATTTTATTATTCAATAAAGAGGCCAGTGAGCACCCCGAGTTATTGGTTAATAGGCGATTGTGTTAATTATTAATACTATATTATATAAGAGAAAGGGCAGTAAGCGCTCCGGATCACTAGGTGATAGGCTTAAGCGTTAATAATCAATATTTAATTATTATTAAAGAGAACGGCATATATGCCCTTCGGGTCCCAAAGTGATAGACGTTTGTGTTTATTTTTCATAATTTAATATTCAATAGAGTGGCCAGTAAGCACCACGGGTTACTGGGTGATAGGCGTTTGTGTTAATAATTAATACTTCATTATTTAATATAGAGGCCTAATAACGCTCTGGGTCAATGGGTAATACGCGCTTGTGTTAATTAATAATACAATATCATCTCATTGAGAGGCCTAAAAGCGCCGTGAGTCACTAGGTGATAGGCGCTGGTATTTATAATAAATACTTTGTTATTTAAGACAGAGGCCAGTCAGCGCTCCGGATCACTAGGTGATAGGCTTAAGCGTTCATAATTAATAATTAATTATTATTTAATTGAACGGTCACGTATGCACTTCGGGTCACAAGGTAATAGGCGTTTGTGTTTATCTTTAATATTTTATTATTTAATAAAGTGGCTAGTAAGCATCACAGGTTTCCGGGTGATAGGCGTTCCTGTTAATTATTAATACTTTATTATTTAATAGAGAGGCCAGCTAGTAACCCAGGTTATTGGGTGATAAGCACTTCTGTTAATAATAAATAATTTATGTCTCAATAGAGAGGTTAGCAAGTGCCCTACGTCATAAGACGATAGGCGCTAGTGTTAATTATCAATACTTCATTATTCAATAGAGGGGCCGGTTAGCGCCCTGGGCCACTAGATAATAGGCGTTAGTGTTACTTATAAATACTTTATGAGTAAATGAAGAGGCCAGTTAGCACCTTGGGTTACTAGGTGATTGGCGTTCTTGTTGATATTTGATGTTTCATCAATTAACAGAGGGGCTAGTAAGCACCCCGGTTCATCAGGTGATGGGCGCTTGTGTTAAAAATTATTGTTTTATTATTCAACAGAGTGACTAGTAAGCTTTCCGGGTCATCAGGTAATAGGTATTTGCGTTAATAATTAATATTTAATTATTATTTAATAGAGTGGCCAGTAAGCACTCTAGGTCATAATTGATAGTTGCTTGTTTTAATGATTAATACTTTGTCGTTTAATAGAAAGGCAAGTTAGCACTGCGGGTCTTTGAGTAATAGGCGCTTGTGTTAATAATAATTATTTTATCATTTAACATAGAGGCTAGTAAGCACTTCGGGTCATCGGGTGATAGGCGCTTGTGTTAATTATTAATACTTCATTATTTAATAGAAGTGCCAGTAAACGCAGCACGACACTTGGTAATAGGCGTTTGCGTTAATAAATAATACTTTATTATAAAGTGGCCAGTAAGAAACCTGGGTTGTCAGGTGAAAGGTGCTTGTGTTAATAATAAATACTTTTTTATTTGATAGAGAGGTAAGCAAGTGCCTTGGGTCATAAAAAGATAAGCGTTTGTGTTAATATTCAAGAATATATTATTTAATGAAGTGCCTAGTAAGCACCCTAGGTCACTAGGTAGAAGGCGTTTGTGTTAATCATTACTACTTGATTGTTTATTAGAAAGGTTAGTAAGCACCCTGAATCGTTAATCGGAAAGCGTTTTATTAATAATTAATACCTTATTATTTAATACAGTGGCCAGTTAGCGCTCCACGTTACCGGCAGTTAGGCAATTGGGATAATAATAAATACTTTGTTATTAAATACAAAAGCCAGTCAGTGCTCTGGGTTATTGGCTGATAGGCGCTTGTGTTAATTATTTATACTTCATTATTTTACAGCGAGGCCAGTTGGCGCCCTGGGTAACTAGGTGATAGGCGTTTGTGTTAATAATTAATGTTTTAATATTTAACAAAGTAGCCAGTAAGCACCCTAGGTTACCGGCAGATAGGTTATTGTGTTAGTAAGTGTGCTAGTAAGAACCCCAGGCCATCGGGTGAGAAGCGTCTGTGTTCATAATTAATACTTAACATTTATTATAGAGGCCAGTCAACGCTCCAGGTCAATGGGTGATAGGCGCTTGTATTGATTTTTAATACTATATAATTCAATTGAGATGTCCGAAAGTGCCCTGGGTCACTAGGTGATCGGCGCTTGTTTTTATTATTAATTCCTTATTATTTAAAAGAAGGGCCAGTAAACGCAGCGGGACACTTGGTAATAGGCATTTGCGTTAATAAATAATACTTTATTATTTAATAGAGTGGCGAGTAAGCAACTCGGGTCGTCAGGTGATAAGCGCTTGAGTAAATATTTAATATTTTATTATTAATCAGACTGCCTAGTAAACTTCATATGTTATCGGTTAATAGGCGCTACTGTTAATAATTATTACTTTATTGTTTAATAATAAGGCCAGTTAGCGCCTCAAATTATCGGGCATGAGGTGCTTGTGTTAATAAATCCGCTTTATTATTTAATTAAGAGGCTAGTAAGCGCCACGTAAAACGAGGTGATAGAAGTTTAAGTTAATAATTAATTTTTTATCATTCAATAGATTTGCCAGTAAGCACCACTGGTCATCGGGGAATAGGCGTTCGTAATATTAATTAATACTTCTTTATACAATAGAGAGGCTTGTTAGCGGCTCCCATGTCACTAGATAGAAGGCGTTTGTGTTAATAATTAATATTACATTGTTTAGTAGAGTGGCCAGTATTCACCAGTGGTCATCGGTAAAATGGCGCGTGTCTTGATAATTAATACTTGAGTATTTAATAGAAAGGTTACTAAGCATCCTAGGTCATTAGGTAGAAAGCGTTTGTGTCAATAATGAATATTTCATGATTTCATACAGTGGCCAGTTAGCGATTTACGTTTTAGACAGATAGGCAATTGTGTTAATAATTAAGAGTTTATTATCAAATACAGAAGCCAGTTAGTGCTCTGGGTTATTGGCTGATGGGCGTCTGTGTTACTTATTTATACTTCATTATTTTATAGAGAGGCCAGTTGGCGCTCGTAGTTATTGGGTGATATGCACTTGCGTTAATCAATTATACTTTATTATGCAATAGAGAGGCCTGTAAGCGCCTCAAGTCACTAGGTGGAAGGTGTTTGAGTTAATTATTAATATTTTATAATTTAATAGAGAGGCCAGTAAGCACCTCAAGTTGAAGATTAATAGGCGCTTGTGTTAATTATTAATGCTATATTATTCAATAGAAAGGCCTGTAAGTGCCCTAGGTTACTTGGCAATAGGCACTTGTGTTAATTATTTATGTTTTATTATTAAATAGAGGGGCCAGTAAGCTTCTCAAGTCATCGGTTAATAGGCGCTTCTGTTAATTATTAATGTTTTATTATTTATCATAGTGGCTAGTAAGCACCCTGAATCATCGGACGATAGTTGCGTAAGTTAATTATTAATAATTTATTATTTAATAGAGAGGCCACTTAGCGCCCCCCAGGTCACTAGGTGATTGGCGTTTGTGTTAATATTTAATGTTTGATCATTTAACAGAGGGGCTAGTAAGCACCCCAGGTCATCGGTTGATAGGCACTTAAGTTAATAATTAATGTTTTATTATTTATTAGAGTGGCAAGTAAGCACCCCGGGTCATCAGACAATAGGTGTTTTATTACTCATTAATATTTGATTATTTAACAGACTGGTCAGTACGCTCCCTATGTCATCGGTTAATAAGACTTCGTGTTGATAATTTATACTTTATTGTATAATAGAGAGGCCAGTTAGCGACCTGGGTTACTAGGTGATAGTTGATTGTGTTACTCATTATCATTTTATTATTTAATGAAGTGGCCAGTTAGCACCCCAGGTTACCGGGTGATAGGCGTTTGTGTTAATAATTAGTACTCTTTTATTAAATAAAAAGGCCAGTTAGCGCTCTGGGTTACAGGGTGATAGGCACTTGCGTTAATTAATGATGCTTTATTATTTAATAGAGAGGCCCTTAAGCGCCTCAAGTCACTAGGTGGTAGGCGTTTGAGTTAATTATTAATAGTTTATTATTTAATAGAGGGGCTAGTAAGCTCTTCAAGTCATCAGTTAATAGGCGCTTCTGTTAATAATTAATGTTTTTTATTCAAAAGAGAGGCTAGTAAGCCCTCTGGGTTAATGAATGATAGGCGCTTGTGTTAATTATAAATACTTTATTATTCAATAGAGAGACCAGTTAGCGACCTGGGTCACTAGGTGATAGTCGTTTGTGTTACTCATTATTATTTAAGTATTCAACAAAGTGGCCAGTAAGCACCCCAGGTTACCAGGTGATAGGCGTTTGTGTTAATAATTAGTACTCTTTTATTAAATAGAAAGGACAGTTAGCACTCTGGGTTTCTGGTTGAAACGCGCTTGTGTTAATTATTAATACTTTATTATTCAATAGAGAGGCCAGTAAGCGCAGCGGGACACTAGTTGATAGGCGTTTGTGTTAATAATTAATATTTCTTTTTTTTTATAGTGTGACCAGTAAGCATCCAGGGTCATTGGGTAAAAGACGTTTGCGTGAGTAATTAGTTTCTTAATTTTTAATATACAGGACAAATTGCGCTCCGGGTTATGGGTTGATAAGCGCTTGTATTTATTGTTAATATTGTATCATTTAATAGAGAGGCCCATTAGCGTTCTGGGTCACTAGGTGATAGGCGTTTGTGTTAATAATCAACATTTTAATAATTAATGGTGTAGCTAGTAAGCATCACCCTTAGTTATCGGGTAATAAGCGTTTGCGTTAACAATTTATACTTTATAATATAAAATAGAGGCCAGTGAACGTTCCGGGTCATTAGGTGTTACGCGCTAGTGGTAATAATTAATCCTATATCATTCAATAGAGAGGCCTATAAGTTTAGAGAGGCCACTAAGCGCGACCATGGTCACTAGGTGATTGGCGTATGTGTTAATATTTAATGTTTGATCACTTAACAGAGAGGCTAGTAAGCACCCCAGGTCATCGGTTGATAGGCGCTTAAGTTAATAATTAATGTTTTATTATTTATCAGAGTGGCTAGTAAACACCCCAGGTCATTAGATGATAGGTGTTTTATTACTAATTAATATTTGATTATTTAACAGACTGGTCAGTACGCTCCCAATGTCATCGGTTAATAAGACTTTGTGTTGATGATTTATACTTTATTATTTATTAGAGAGGCCAGTTTGCGACCTGGGTCACTAGATAATAGGCGTTTGTGTTAATTATGAATACTTTATTAGTAAATAAAGAGGCCAGTTAGCACCTTATATTACTAGGTAATTGGCGTTCTGGTTAATATATAATGTTTTATCAATTAACAGAGGGGCTAGTGAGCACCACAGTTCATTGGGTGCTGGGCGCTTGTGTTAATAAAATATGTTTTATTATTTAACAGAGTGCCTAGTTAGCATCACGTGTCATCAGGTGATAGGTATTTGCGTTAATAATTATTATTTAACTTTTATATAATAGAGTCAGCAGTAAGCACTCTAGGTTATTGATTAATAGCCACTTGTTTTAATAATAAATACTTTATTGTTCAGTAGAGAGGCCAGTAAGCGACGCGTGACACTAGGTGATAGGCGCTTCTGGTAATAATTAATGTAAAATTGTTTAACAAAGTTGCTAGTAACCACCCTGGGTCTTCAGGTGATAGGCGTTTGTTTTATTTATTAATACTTTATTATTTAATAGAGAGGCCCGTAAGCGCAGCGGGACACTAGTTAATAAGCGTTTGTGTTTAAAATTAATATTTTATCATTAAACATAGAGGCTAGTAAGCACCCTGGGTCATGGGGTGATAGGCGCTTGTGTTAATTATTAATGCTTTGTCATTAAATAGAAAGGCCAGTAGGCGCAGTAGGACACTGTGATAGGCGTTTGTGTTAATAGTTAATACTTTATTTTTTAATATAGAGGCCAATCAACGCTCTGAGTCATTGGTTCTTAGGCTCTTGTGTTTATTCTTCATACTATCCTTCCTGACAAATTTCACCTGAGATCTCATCTGATATCTCATGTGATTTCTTACCTGAGATTTCATGCAAAATTCTCATCTGAGATCTTAGGTGAGATTTTGGAAGAAAAAATAAATTAAAAAATTTTGTGCAATAATTATAATTAATACATCAATAAAATGATTACCTAAAATATCAACAGTTATAGGAAAAAAAAAAAATTTGGCTTATATGGGACACGAACTTGAACCATCAGTTTCACAGGCAAGCATCTTACCGCTTGGCCAGAGAGGATGAGACACCATATTGACAATTTACGTCTATATAAAGTGTAAGTACTGTGTGTTATTGTTTTTATCATTCACAACTGAATCATACAATTATAAATAGATATACATCTTCCCAATCTTAATTCTGATAGTTAACCAACTAGATAATATTCAGGAACATTATTTTCTTCACAAAAAATATTTTCTCTCTTAAAGTTACTCTTAAGGAAGCTTAATATTTAAGTAGGGCATAAGTTTTTGATAAGAATTATGAATGTTTATTTAAATGTAATTATAAAGTAAAACTACAATAAAAAACAGGGGGACTTGATGTGTTGTGAATAAATTATTTTTAAAAAATTCAAATTGCTTGCGTGTATATTATTTCATTTTAAAAAAACACTTATAAAAGTTGAAAATATTTAAAGCTATTCATGTTATTCCAACTTTTCAAAGCTTATTATACTTCGTGAATAATTACAGATAAAGTCATGACTGGAAACTTGTTGATACAATTCATGTTTAGTGAGTTAAATGTAATTGTTTTACGAAAACCCAAAAAAGAAGTGAAAACCTATAATTTTGTATAAACAATGGAACCTAACTCATTATAATGCACATGTATTGTATCATAAAATTCTTTAAGGAGTATAAGAAGTTTAAAAAGTTGGAATAACATAAATAGCTTTAAGGATTTTCAACTTTTATAAGTGTTTTTTCAAAATAAGGTAATATGCACGCAAGTAATTTGGATTTTTTTTAAATAATTTATTCACAACACATCAAGTCCCCCTGTTTTGTATTGTAATTTTTCTTTATAATTACATTTAAATAAACATTTACAATAATTATTAAAAACGTATGCCTTACTTGGATATAAAGCCCCCTCAAAAGTAACTGTAAGAGAGAAAAATATTGTTTGTAAAGAAAAGAATGTTCCTGAATATTATCTTGTTGGTTATAACTATCAGAATTAAAATTGGAAAAATTTATATCTATCTATTTATATCTATTTATTTATTTTTCTTTCCAAAATCTCACATGAGATCTCAGATGAAAATTTGGCATGAGATCTCAGGTGAGAAATCACATGAAATATCAGATGAGATCTCACGTGAGATTTGTCAGGAGGAATATTATATAATAGGGAGGTCTGTAAGCGCCCTGGGTCACTGAGCGATAGGCGCTTGTGTTAATTATTAGTACTTTATTATTAAATAGAGGGGCTAGTAGCGCCCTGGGTACCTAGATAATATGAGTTTGTGTTAATTATAAATACTTTATTAGTGAATAAAGAGGCCAGTAAGCACCTTGAGTTACTAGGTGATTGGCGTTCTAGTTTATATTTAATGTTTCATCCATTAATAGTTTTACTATTCAATAGTCTGGCCAGTAAGCACCACGGGTCATTGGGTGATAGGCAATTGTATTAATTATTAATACTATATCATTTGATAGAGAGGACTGTAAGCGCCCTGGGTCACTAGGTGATAAGCGCTTGTGTAAATTATAAATGCTTTCTTATTAAATAGAGAAGCCAGTAGGCGCAGCGGGACACTAGGTGATAGGCGTTTGCGTTAATAATTAATACTTTATTATATCATAGAAAGGCAAGTAAGCACCCTAAGCCATTAGGTTATAAGCGTTTGTGTTAATAATTAGTATTTTATTATTTTTTATAGACGCCAGCTAATGCTCCAGGTCATTGGGTGATAAGCATTTTATTAATTATAAATACTATATAATTTAATTGAGGTGTTTGTAAGTGCCCTAGGTCACTAGGTAATAAGGTAATAGGCGTTAGGTAATATCACTTAATATAGTGGCCAGTAAGCACCCCGGGTCAACGGGTGATGGGCGTTTGTGTTTATAATTAATACTTTATTATTTTTCATACAGGCGAGTTAACGCTCCGGGTCATTACGTGATAGGCACTTGTGTTAATTATTAATGCTTCAATATTAGATAGAGAGGCCTGTTAATGCCAAGTCAGTTAATAGGAGTTCGTGTCAATAATTAATTCTTTATTATTTAATATATAGGAAAGTTAACGCTCTGGGTCAATTGATAATAGGCTCTTTTGTTACTACTAAATATTTTATTATTTAAAAGTGTGGCCAGTAAGCACCACTGGTCATCATGTGACAGGCAATTGTGTTAATGATTAATACATTATTATTTATTAGATTGGCCAGTTAGCTTCGCGGCTAATTGACTAATAGGCACTTAAGTTACTGATTACTACTTTATTTTTTTATATAAAGGCTAGCTAGAAACCAGGGTTATCGAGTAAAAGGCGCCTGTGTTAACAATAAATACTTTACTACTTGATAGATAGGTTAGCAAGCGCCTTAGGTCAAAAGAAGATAGGCGTTTGTGTTAATAATTAATAATATATTATCTAATAAAGTGCCTTGTAAGAACTCTAGTTCACTAGGTAGTAGGCGTTGGTGTAAATAATACATATTTTATTTTTTAATAGAGTGGCCAGTATGCACCATGGGTCATCGGGTAAATGGCACGTGTGTTAATAACTAATACTTGAGTATTTTATAAAAAGGTTAGTAAGCACCCTGGGTCATTAGGTAAAAAGCGTTTGTGTCAATAATCAATATTTTATGATTCAATACAGTGGCCAGTTAGCGCTTTACGTTACCTGCAGATAGGCAATTCCGTTAATTAATAATACTTTATCATTTAATAAAGAGGCCACTCAGTGCCCTTCAGGTCACAAGGTGATAGGTGCTTGTGTTAATTATTAATGCTTTATTATTGAATAGTAAGGCCAGTAGGCGCAATGGGACACTAGGTGATAGGCGTTTGCGTTAATATAGTTGATACTTTGTTATTTAATTAAGAGGCTAATCAACGCTCTGGGTCATTGGTTTATAGGCGCTTGTGTTAATTATTCATACTATATCATTTCATAGGAAGGCCTGTAAGCGCCCTGGGTTACTAAGCGTCAGGCGCTTGTGTTAATTATTAATACTTTGTTATTTAATAGAGGGGCCAGTTAGCGCGCTGGGTCAATAGATAATAAGCGTTTGTGTTAATTATGAATACTTTATTAGTAAATAAAGAGGCCAGTTAGCACCGTAGGTTACTAGGTGATTGGCGTTCTGGTTAATATTTGATGTTTTATCAATTAACAAAGGGGCTAGTAAGCACCCCGGTCCGTCAGGTAATAGGTATTTGCGTTTATAATTAATATTCAATTACTATTTAATAGAGTGGTCAGTAAGTACTCTAGGTTATAGATTGATAGCCGCTTGTTTTAATAATTGATACTTTATCGTTTGATAGATAGGGAAGTTAGCGCTGCGGATCTTTAAGACATAGGCGCTTGTGTTATTAATAATTATTTTATTATTTAACATAGAGGTTAGTAAGCACTTCGGGTCAACGGCCGATAGGCGCTTAAGTTAATAATTAATACTTCATTATTAAAGAAAGAGGCTAGTAAGGGCTCTGGATCACTTGGTAATAGGTTTAGGCATTAATTATTAATTATTAATTATTATTTAAAAGAACGGTCCAGATGCATTTTAGGTCACAAGGTGATAGGCGTTTGTGTTTATCTTCAATATTTTATTATTCTATAGTGTGGCCAGTAAGCTCCTAAGGTTACCAAGTGATAGGCGTTCGTGTTAATAATCAACACTTTATTATTAAAAGAAAGGCCAGTAAGCACCTCAAGTCATTGGGTAATAGGCGTTTCCGTTATTAATAAGTACTTAATTGTATCATAGAAAGGCTAGTAAGCACCCCAGGCCTTCGGGTGATAAGCGATTGTGTTCATAATTAATACTTTATTATTTTTCATAGAGGCCAGTTAACGCTCTGGGTCATTGAGTGATAGGCACTTGTGTTTTTATAAATACTTTATCGTTTGATAGAGAGGCCTGTTAATGACAAGGGTCCCTAGGTGATAATCAATTGTGTTGATAACTAAAAGTTTATTATTAAATAGAGATGCGAGTAAGCGCAGCGGGACACTAGGTGGTATAGGCGTTTGCGTTTATAATGAATAATTTATTATCTAAAAGTGTGGCAAGTAAGCACCTCGGGTTAACAGTTGATAGGCGTTTGTGTTTATTATCAATACGATATTATTAAATGTAGAGGCTACTTAAAGTTTCGGGTCATTGGATCATACGTGCTTGTGTTGATTATCAACACTAAATTATTTAATAAAGAGGCCTGTAAGCGCCCTGGGTCACTTGGTGATAGGAGCTTATGTTGAGTTTTAATACTTTATTATTTAATAGAGGGACCAGTTAGCAATCCGAGTCATTGAGTGATTGGCATTTGTGTTAATTTAATAATTCTTTGTTATTTAATAGAAAGGCCAGTTGATGCCCTGGGTCACTAGGTGATAGGCTTTTGTGTTAATAACCAATATTTTATGATTCAATAGAGAGGCCAGTAAGCACCCCAGGTTACTAGGTCGTAGGCGTTTGCCGCAATAATTAATATTTCATAATTTATTAGAGAGGCCAGTGAGCACCCTGGGTCATCGGGTGATAGGCGCTTGAGTTAATTATTAGTACTTTATCTTTTAATAAAGAGGCCTGTAAGCACCCCGGTTCACAAGGTGGTAGGCATTTGTGTTTATAATTAATATTTTATAATTTAATAGAGCCGAGTTAGCGCCCTGAGTCACTAGGTGATAGGCGTTTGTGTTAATAATTAATGATTTAATATTAAACAGAGTGGCTAGTAAACACTCCATGTCGTGAGCTGATAGGCGCTTGTGTTAATCATTAACATTTTGTTATTTAAGAAAATGGCCTGTAAGCACTTCGGGACACTAAGTAAAAGGCATTTGTTTTAATCATTATTTAACATTTTATCATTTGATAGAGTGACTAGTAAGCACTTCTGTTTATTGGGTGATAGGCATTTGTGTTAATAATCAATACTTTCATATGAAATAGAGAAGCCAGTTAGCGCACTAGGTTTTTGGGTGATAGGCACTTGTGATAATTAATAATACTTTATATTTTAATATAGATGGCTGTAAAAGCCTTAAGTCACTATTTAGTAAGCAGTTGTGTTAATAATTATTATTTTATAATTTTATAAAGAGGCCAGTCAGCACCCTGGGTCATTGATTGATAGGCGTTTGTAATATTCATCAATATTTTATTAATTCATTAAGTGGCCAGTAAGCCCCCCGGATCATCGAGTGATAGGCATTCGTGTTAATAATTGATACTTTATTATTAAATATAGAGGCCAGTTATTGCTGTAGTTTATCCGTTGATAAGCGCTTGTGTTAATTATCAATACTATATCATTTAATAAAGAGGCCTGGAAGCACCCTGAGTCACTAGGTGTTAGGCGCTTGTGTTGAGTATTAATACTTTATTATTTAATAGAGGCGTCAGTTAGCACCCTGGGTCACTAGGTAATAGGCATTTGTGTTAATAAAATTATAATTTATTATTCAACAAAGGGGCTAGTAAGCACTCCGGGTCACCGGGTGATAGGCGTTTGTGTGAATAATTAATATTTCATTATTTAATAGAGTGGCCAGTATGCACCATGGGTAATCAGGTAAAAGGCACGTGTGTTCATAATTAATACTCGATTATTTAATAGAAATGTTAGTAAGCATTCTGGGTCATTAGGTAAATAGCGTTTGTGTTAATAATCAATATTACATAATTTAATACAGTGAACAGTTAGCGCTCCACGTTACTGGCAGATAGGCAATTCTATTGATAGTTAATAGTTAATTATTAAATACAGATGCCAGTTAGCGCTCTGAGTTATTGGCTGATAGGCGCTTGTGTGAATTATTTATACTCCATTATTTAATCGGAAGGCCAGTTGGCGCTCTAAGTTATTGGGTAATAGGCACATGTGTTAATTGTTGATACTTTATTACTTGATAGAGAGGCCTGTAAACCTCTCGAGTCACTAGGTGTTAGGCGTTTAAGTTACTTATTATCAGTTTATAATTTAATAGAGAGGTTGGTAAGCACCCAAGGTCAGCAGATGATAGGCGCTTGCGTTAATTATTAATACTTAATTATTTAATAGAAAGGCCAGTAAGCGCTTTGGGTTACTAAGTGATACGCGCATGTGTTAATAATTATTACTTTATCATTTAATATTGAGGCCAACAAGCAACCTAGGTCACTAGGTAGTAGGCATGTGTTAATAATTAATATTTTATCATTTAAAAGAGTGGCTAGTTAGCACTTTAGGTCACTAAGTGATAGGCGCTTGTGTTAATAATTAATGTTTATCATTTAACAGAGGGGCTAGTAAGCTCCCCGGTTTACCGGCTGATGGGCGTTCGTGTTGATAATCAAAACTACATTATTAAATAAAAAAGCCAGTTAGCTCTCTAGGTTATTAGGTAATACGCACTAGTGTTAATTAATAATACTTTATCTCTAAATACGGAGGCCTGTAAGAGCCTAAAGTCACTAGGTGGTAGGTGTTTGTGTTAATAAATATTATTTTATAATTTTCTAGAGGGGCCAAAAAGCACCCCGGCTGATCGAGTGATAAGCGTGTGTTAATAATTGATATTTTATTACTTATTTAGTAGTGTGGCCAGTAAGCACCCCGGGTCATCGGGTAAGAGACGATTTTGTTAATAATTAGTACTTTATTATTTAAGTGAGACGCCAGTTAGCGCTCCAGCTCACTAGGTGATAGGCGTTTGTGTTATTAATTAATGTTTAAATATTCAACAGAGTGGCTTGTAAACACTCCGGGTTATCGGGTGATAGGCACTTGTGTTAATAATTAATATTTTATTATTCAACAGATTGGCTAGTAAGTTCCTTAGGTCATCGAGTAATAGGCGCTTGTTTTAATTATTAATACTATATCATTCACTTAAGAGGCCTGTAAGCGCCCTGGGTCACTAGGTGATAGGGGCTTGTGTTGAGTATAAATACTTTATTATTTAATAAAGGAGCTAGTTAGTGACCCAGGTCATAAAAAAATAAGCGTTTGTGTTAATAATTAATGTTTTATTATTTAACAGAGAGGCTCGAAAGCACCCGGAGTCATTGGGTGATAGGCACTTGTTTTAATTATAAATACTTCACCTTTTAATAAAGAGGCCTGTAAGCGCCCAAGGTTACTAGGTGGTAGGGGTTTGTCTTAATAATAAAGTTTTCGTAGTTTAAGAGAGAGTCCTGTAAGCGCCCTCGGTTACTAGGTGATAGGCGCTTGTGATCATTATTCATACTTTTTTATTTAATAGAGGGGCCAGTAAGCTCTCAGTATCACCGGTTTATAGGCGCTTGTGTTAATAATTAATGTTTTATTATTTAACAGAGAGGCTATTAAGCAGCCTGTGTCATCAGGTGATAGGCGCTCGTGTTAATAATTAATACTTTATTTTTTAATAAAGGCCTGTAAGCGCTTTAGGTTACTAGGTGGTGAAAATTTGTGTTAATAATTATTATTTTATAATAAATTAGAGATGCCAGTAAGCACCCTGGGTCATTTAGTGATAGGCATTTGTGATATTATTAAATATTTTCCTCATTTATAGAGTTGCCAGTAAGCACCCCGGGTCATCAGGTGATAGGCGTTAGTGTTGATAATTAATATTTTATTATAAAATTTAGAGGCCAGCTAACGCTCTGAGTCAATGGTTGATAGGCGCTTGTGTTAAATATTAATTTTTTATTATTTAATAGAGGGGCCAGTTAGTACCCCAAGTCACTAGGTAATAGGCGTTTGTTATAATAACTAATATTTTATAATTTAATAGAGAGACCTGTAAATGCCCTGGTTACTTGGTTATGGGCGCTTGTATTAATCATCAATACTTTATTATTTAATAAAGAGGCTAGAAAGCACAGCGAAATACTAGGTGATAGGCGTTTGTGTTAATAATCCATATTCTGTTATTTAATAGTGTGGCCAGTAAGCACCCCACGTCATCGGGTAATAGGAGTTTGTGTTAATTATTTATACTTTATTATTTAATTTAGGGGCCAGTTAACGCTTTGGGTCATTGGGTGATAAGCGCTTGTGTCAATTATTAATAATTTATCATTTAATAGAGGGGCTTGTAAGCGCCCTAGGTCATTGAATAATAAGTGCTCGTGCTAATAATAAATACTTTATAATTTTATGGAGAGGCCAGTTAGTGCTTTGGGTTACTGGGTGGTACCTGATTGTGTTACTTATTAATACTTTATCTTTCATTAGATAGGTCTCTACGCGCCCTGGGTCACTAGGTGATAGGCGCTTGTGATAATTATAAATACTTTATTATTTAATAGAAGGGGCCAGTAAGCAAAGCGGGTCACTAGTTAATAAGCGTTTGTGTTAATAATTGAAACTTTATTATTTAACAGAGTGGCTAGTAAGCTAGGTCCTTGTGTCATCAGGCGGTAGGTGTTAGTGTAGATAATTAATATTTTATTATTTAACAGACTAGCCAGTAAGCTTTATATGTTATCGATTGATGTGCGCTAGTGTTAATAATTGATACTTTATTGTTTAATAGTGAGGCCATAGTTAGCAGCCCAAGTCATCGGGCAATGAGCGCTTGTGTTAATAATTAATACTTTATTATTTAATATAGCAGCCAGACAACACTCAAGGTCATTGGGTAATAGGTGCTTGTGTTAATTATTAATACTATATTATTTACTTGTGGTGTCCGTAAGCGCCCTGGGTCACTGAGTGATAGGCGTTTGCGTAAATAATTATTATTTCATTATTTAACAGACTGCCCAGTAAAATCCCCATGTTATTGGTTAATACGAGCTAGTGTAAATAGGTTATACTTTATTTAATAATAAAAAGGCCATTTAGTCCCCCAAATCATCGGGTAATGGGCGTTTGTGTTAATAATTACGCTTTGTTATTCAATAAAAAGGCCAGCAAGCGCCACGTAAAACTAGGTAATAGAAGTTTGTGTTAATAATTAATATTTCTTTATTCAATAGATTTGCCAGTAACCACCACTGGTCATCGGGTGATAGGCAGTCGTGTTGTAAATTAATACTTTATTATTTATTAGAAAGGCCATTTAGCATCCTGGGTTATTGAGTGATAGGCGCTTGTGTTAATAATTAATACTTTATTATTTAATAGAGAGGCCAGCTAGTAACCCGAGTTATTGGGTGATAGGCGCTCGTGTTAATTATAAATACTTTATTACTTAATAGGGAGGTTAGCAAGTGGCCTGGGTCATAAGACGATAGGTGTTTGTGTTAAAAATCAATACTATATTATTTAATGAATTGCCTAGTAAGCACCCCAGGTCACTAGATTGTAGGTGTTTGTGTTAATAATCATTATTTCATTATTTAATAGAGTGGCTAGTATGCACCATGGGTCATTGGGTAAATGGTGCGTGTGTTCATAATTAATACTCGATTATTTAATAGAAATGTTAGTAAGCATTCTGGGTCATTAGGTAAATAGCGTTTGTGTTAATAATCAATATTACATAATTTAATACAGTGAACAGTTAGCGCTCCACGTTACTGGCAGATAGGCAATTCTATTGATAGTTAATAGTTAATTATTAAATACAGATGCCAGTTAGCGCTCTGAGTTATTGGCTGATAGGCGCTTGTGTGAATTATTTATACTCCATTATTTAATCGGAAGGCCAGTTGGCGCTCTAAGTTATTGGGTAATAGGCACATGTGTGAATTGTTGATACTTTATTACTTAATAGAGAGGCCTGTAAACCCCTCGAGTCACTAGGTGTTAGGCGTTTGAGTTACTTATTATCATTTTATAATTTAATAGAGAGGCTGGTAAGCACCCAAGGTCAGCGGACGATAGGCGCTTGCGTTAATTATTAATACTTAATTATTTAATAGAAAGGCCAGTTAGCGCTTTGGGTTACTAAGTGATACGCGCATGTGTTAATAATCATTACTTTATCATTTAATATTGAGGCCAGCAAGCAACCTAGGTCACTAGGTAGTAGGCATGTGTTAATAATTAATATTTTATCATTTAAAAGAGTGGCCAGTTAGCACTTTAGGTCACTAAGTGATAGGCGCTTGTGTTAATAATTAATGTTTATCATTTAACAGAGGGGCTAGTAAGCTCCCCGGTTTACCGGCTGATGGGCGTTCGCGTTGATAATCAAAACTACATAATTAAATAAAAAAGCCAGTTAGCGCTCTAGGTTATTAGGTAATACGCACTAGTGTTAATTAATAATATTTTATCTCTGAATACGGAGGCCTGTAAGAGCCTAAAGTCACTAGGTGATAGGCGTTTGTGTTATTAATTAATGTTTAAATATTCAACAGAGTGGCTTGTAAACACTCCGGGTTATCGGGTGATAGGCACTTGTGTTAATAATTAATATTTTATTATTTAAAAGATTGGCTAGTAAGTTCCTTAGGTCATCGAGTAATAGGCGCTTGTTTTAATTATTAATACTATATCATTCAATTAAGAGGCCTGTAAGCGCCCTGGGTCACTAGGTGATAGGGGCTTGTGTTGAGTATAAATACTTTATTATTTAATAAAGGAGCCAGTAAGTGACCCAGGTTATAAGAAAATAAGCGTTTGCGTTAATAATTAATGTTTTATTATTTAACAGAGAGGCTCGAAAGCACCCGGAGTCATTGGGTGATAGGCACTTGTTTTAATTATAAATACTTTACCTTTTAATAAAGAGGCCTGTAAGCGCCCAAGGTTACTAGGTGGTAGGGGTTTGTCTTAATAATAAAGTTTTCGTAGTTTAAGAGAGAGTCCTGTAAGCGCCCTTGGTTACTAGGTGATAGGCGCTTGTGATCATTATTCATACTTTTTTATTTAATAGAGGGGCCAGTAAGCTCTCAGTATCACCGGTTTATAGGCGCTTGTGTTAATAATTAATGTTTTATTATTTAACAGAGAGGCTAGTAAGCAGCCTGTGTCATCAGGTGATAGGCGCTCGTGTTAATAATTAATACTTTATTATTTAATAAAGGCCTGTAAGCGCTTTAGGTTACTAGGTGGTAAAAGTTTGTGTTAATAATTATTATTTTATAATAAATTAGAGATGCCAGTAAGAACCCCGGGTCATTTAGTGATAGGCATTTGTGATATTATTTAATATTTTCCTCATTTATAGAGTTGCCAGTAAGCACCCCGGGTCATCAGGTGATAGGCGTTAGTGTTGATAATTAATATTTTATTATAAAATTTAGAGGCCAGCTAACGCTCTAAGTCAATGGTTGATAGGCGCTTGTGTTAATTATTAATACTATATCATCTAATGGAGAGGCCTATAAGTGCTCTTGGTCATTAGGTGGTAGGCGCTTGTGTTGAATATTAATACTTTATTATTGAATAGAGGGGCCAGTTAGTGCCCTAAGTCACTAGGTAATAGGCGTTTGTATTAATAACTAATATTTTATAATTTAATAGAGGCCTGTAAATGCCCTGGGTTACTTGGTTATGAGCGCTTGTATTAATCATCAATACTTTATTATTTAATAAAGAGGCTAGAAAGCACAGCGAAATACTAGGTGATAGGCGTTTGTGTTAATAATCCATATTCTGTTATTTAATAGTGTGGCCAGTAAGCACCCCACGTCATCGGGTAATAGGCGTTTGTGTTAAATATTTATACTTTATTATTTAATTTAGAGGCCAGTTAACGCTTTGGGTCATTGGGTGATAAGCGCTTGTGTCAATTATTAATAATTTATCATTTAATGGAGGGGCTTGTAAGCGCCCTAGGTCATTTAATAATAAGTGCTCGTGCTAATAATAAATACTTTATAATTTTATGGAGAGGCCAGTCAGTGCTTTGGGTTACTGGGTGATACCTGCTTGTGTTACTTATTAACACTTTATCTTTCATTAGATAGGTCTCTACGCGCCCTGGGTCACTAGGTGATAGGCGCTTGTGATAATTATAAATACATTATTATTTAATAGAGGGGCCAGTAAGCAAAGCGGGTCACTAGTTAATAAGCGTTTGTGTTAATAATTGATACTTTATTATTTAACAGAGTGGCTAGTGAGGTCTTTGTGTCATCAGGCGGTAGATGTTAGTGTAGATAATTAATATTTTATTATTTAACAGACTAGCCAGTGAGCTTTATATGTTATCGATTGATGTGCGCTAGTGTTAATAATCAATACTTTATTGTTTAATAGTGAGGCCATAGTTAGCACCCCAAGTCATCGGGCGATAAGCGCTTGTGTTAATAATTAGTACTTTATTATTCAATATAGCGGCCAGACAACGCTCAAGGTCATTGGGTAATAGGTGCTTGTGTTAATTATTAATACTATATTATTTACTTGAGGTGTCCGTAAGCGCCCTGGGTCACTGAGTGATAGGCGTTTGTGTAAATAATTAATATTTCATTATTTAACAGACTGCCCAGTAAAATCCCTATGTTATTGGTTAATACGCGCTAGTGTAAATAATTTATACTTTATTTAATAATAGAAAGGCCATTTAGTCCCCTAAATCATCGGGTAATGGGCGTTTGTGTTAATAATTACGCTTTGTTATTCAATAAAAAGGCCAGCAAGCGCCACGTAAATTTAGGTAATAGAAGTTTGTGTTAATAATTAATATTTCTTTATTCAATAGATTTGCCAGTAACCACCACTGGTCATCGGGTGATAGGCGGTTGTGTTTTAAATTAATACTTTATTATTTATTAGAAAGGCCATTTAGCATCCTGGGTTATTGAGTGATAGGCGCTTGTGTTAATAATTAATACTTTATTATTTAATAGAGAGGCCAGCTAGTTACCCGAGTTATTGGGCGATAGGCACGCGTGTTAATTATAAATACTTTATTACTTAATAGAGAGGTTAGCAAGTGGCCTGGGTCATAAGACGATAGGCGTTTTTGTGTTAAAAATCAATACTATATTATTTAATGAATTGCCTAGTAAGCACCCCAGGTCACTAGATAGTAGGTGTTTGCATTAATAATCATTATTTCATTATTTAATAGAGTGGCTAGTATGCACCATGGGTCATTGGATAAATGGTGCGTGTGTTAATAATTAATACTTGAGTATTTAATAGAAAGGTTAGTAAGCACCCTAGGTCATTAGGTGAAAAGCGTTTGTGTCAATAATCAATATTTTATGATTTAATACAGTGGCCAGTTAGTGCTTTACGTTACTGGCAGATAGGCAATTGTGTTAATTATTAATACTATATGATTTAATAGAGAGGCCTGTAAGCGCCCTGGGTCACTGAGCGATAGGCGCTTGTGTTATTCATTAATACTTTTTATTTAATAGAGAGGCTAGTAAGCGTATCGGGTAACTAGGTGATAGGCATTCGTGTTAATAATTAATACTTCATAATTTAAAATAGAGGCCAGTTAACGTTCCGGGTCATAGGGTGATAGGCGCTTTTGTTAATTATAAATACTATATCATTTAATAGAGAGGCTTCGAGCGCCCTGTGTCACAAGGTGATAGCTAGGCGCTAGTGTTAATCATTAATACTTTTAATAGAGGGGCTAGTTAGCGCGCTGGGTCACTAGATAATAGGCGTTTGTGTTAATTATGAATACTTTATTAGTAAATAAAGAGGCCAGTTAGCACCTTGGGTTACTAGGTGATTGGCGTTCTGGTTAATATTTGATTTTTATCAATTAACAGAGGGGCTAGTAAGCACCCCGGTTCGTCAGGTAATAGGTATTCGCGTTTATAATTAATATTTTATTACTATTTAATAGAGTGGCCAGTAAGTACTCTAGGTTATAGATTGATAGCCGCTTGTTTTAATAATTAATACTTTATCGTTTAATAGATGGGCAAGTTAGCGCTGCGGGTCTTTGAGTAATAGGCGCTTGTGTTAGTAATAATGATTTTATCATTAAACATAGAGGCTAGTAAGCACTTCGCGTCATCGGGTGATTGGTGCTTGTGTTAACAATTAATAGTTTATTATTTAAGACAGAGGCTAGTATGGCTTTGGATCACTTGGTGATAAGCTTAAGCATTAATAATTAATATTTAATTATTATTTAATAAAACGGCCCAGATGCACTTCAGGTAACAAGGTGATAGGCGTTTGTGTTTATCTTTAATATTTTATTATATAATAGCGTGGCCAGTAAGCACCCCAGGTCACTAGGTTGTAGGCGTTTGTGTTAATAATCAATATTTTATAATTTAATCGAGAGGACAGTAAGCACCCCGGGTTATTCGGTGATAGGCGCTCCTGTTAGTAACTAATACTTACTTATTAAATAGAGTGGCCTGTAAGCGCCCCGGGTCACTAGGTGGTAGGCGTTTGTGTTAATAATTAATATTTTATAATTTATTAAAGAGGCCAGTTAGCACTCTGGGCATCGGGTGATAGGCGCTTGCGTTAATTATTAGTACTTTATCTTTTAATAAAGAGGCCTGTAAGCACCCCGGGTCACTAGGTGGTAGGTGTTTGTGTTAATCATTAACATTCTATAATTTATTAGAGAGGCCAGTGAGCACTCTGGGTCATCGGGTGATAGGCGTTTGTGTTGATAATCAATACTTTATTATTTAATAAAGATGCTAGTTAGCGCTCTAGGTTATTTGGTGATAGGCACTTGTCATAATTAATAATACTCTATCTTTTAATAGAGAGGCCTGTAAGAGCCTTAAGTCACTAGGTGGTAGGTGTTTGTGTTAATAATCATTATTTTGTAATTTATTCGAGAGGCCAGTAAGCGCCCTGGGTCACTAGGTGATAGGTGTTTGTGTTAATAAATAATATTCTATTATTTAATAGAATGGCCAGTAAGCACTTTGGTTTACTAGGTGATAGGCGTTAGTGTTAATCATTAATATTTTATTATTTAGTAGAGTTGGCAGCAAGCACCCCGGGCCATCGGGTGATAGGAGCTTGTGTTATAATATTACAATTTTAAATTTCCGCCCGTCTTTTGCAATGCATCTCTACTTCTGTGCTGTCTGCTCAATGGAACATTATCTCTAGATCTTATAGCTATGTATACGATTTAGGGAAAAAGCTCTGATATTGAATCTGCCTAAGCCAACGCTAAGAACGGCACGAAAATGAGACCTCAGAATGCCACACCTTATATTCTTACATTATGCGCGCACCTCTCTCTTACTCTAATGGGCTCAAACGGTTGCGTGGTACTCGTTACGTTCTATATTTTGCCCGAGCCCTTAGGCAATCTCGCTTTATCGCTGTCCGGGTCGTAATCTGGAATTCGTGGGAGAAATTATTTGGATAGGATTTTTTTGCATGATCTCACGCAAAATGATTACCTTAAAACGAATTCGCATGTTGCCAGGCTTCAAAGTTGTAGGAAAAATGTTTAAACAAAATTTTTCAAACAAATTAAAAATATTGTTTATTTTGCCCTGAAATGAACTGAAAAAAAAAAGAGAATAATATACTTACGATTAAAATCAAATATGAGCGTCAGTAAATTCCGTGTACTCCTCGTGAGTGGGAAAGAGACAGAGCATGAGAGCCGCGGCCAGCAGCGGCCGACCGTAACGATGCACACGCTTGATTGTAAATTAAAAATGAAGGGTTTGCAATAAAATAACATCCGGAAACGCCTTAGGATTTTATTCAAGGGATGTTTGAAGAATATTTGAGAACTTTGGCAACATCAAAATTTTTAATTTTTATTGTTGTTTTGCATACTTGAAAGTGGCGATTTTCACGGTTTTTTGAACTTTGTACAATTAATATCTCGAAAAGTATTGATTTTAGAGAAAATTTGCAAGACATCTTTTTGTTTACAATTATCTAAAAAAGCTAAAAAAACTTTTTTTAGGGCAAAATAAACAATATTTTTAATTTGTTTAAAAAATTTTGTTTAAACATTTTTCCTACAACTTTGAAGCCTGGCAACATGCAAATTCGTTTTTAGGTGATCATTTTGCGTAAGATCATGCAAAAAAATCCTATCCAAATAATTTCTCCCACGAATTCCAGGGAACATTCTTCGTAGATCGTATATATAGCTGTACGATCTAGGAAAAAAGTTCCGATATTGAAATTAAATCCGCCTTACCCACCACGGTCTAACCCAAGAACGCTGTTCGGTCTTGATCTAGTTCAAGTTAACTCTTTCTTCGGTTTTTCTTCAATCTATTTATTGGCGTCGTATTGAGTATACATAAGCCAGTACACTACTGGATACATTTAATGATATTTACATATATTTATACATACAATACATTGGTTTGTATATAAGTAAATCATTGAAACATTCGTGCGCCTAGAATACTAATGTTGCGCTTAACAATTCAGTTCACTCCCTCGAAGTGAAACTAGCACGAGAGCCCTCTGTCAAGAGTGGTATTAAGCATAATATAAGGATCCTGGAAGATTCGGAATTCGGAACTGGCGGAACCCAGCAGCATTGCTGGAATAGCTATCACCTAAAAAAAAAATATATGAACATTTCTCATTATTGACAGTAGCTGACTGAGCTTGAATACAGCATAATTTGCGGAATCAAAAATTTTTCAATTTATTTCAAAGTTAGTGACATGTTGACGTTGCTTCGAACATCTTTGAAAATAACGGTAATTTTATCGAATGATTACCTTTTCAAGTGTACTATTACTAGCTAGGTTTTATTGATCTTACGTAATCTGTATGATCATTTATTTAATATTCATCAAAAATTCTATTTTAATTAGAATTTTTATTTTTACATCGGTGTAATTATACGTTTTAGTTGACATATGTCAATTGACAGGGTATAGGTCCTGTATCCCTGATTTGTTTTTGATTATAATCTATACAAGATCAGTGTTACAATATTACAATACAATACCCTTAATAATTCACATTTCAAAGCGAGTTAGATTTGCAAAACCATTACAGTATTCATTAATGTACTACTAATATTGTATTGAAAAAGCAAATTTGGTTTTTACTCTGTTACTTGTAACTTATTAAATGAATACATCAATAGTGATACAAGGTTTATACATTGAAAATTGTTAATCCTTAAGACCTTGGTCACTATCTTAATTGTCTTAATAATTAATAAACTGATGTGAAATCTTTATTTAATTAAAGGTAAAGCGAAACCAAAGATGCCTTCAAACATCAGCTTCCCACCTTTCCGATACGTTGTTTGTGGTAAGTGATTATAAGTATGTAAAGTGTAACTCAATTCATTAGTTTGACACAATGTGATGCTAAACGTAGTTTGTTCAAAACTATAATAAAGTATTGATATTTAGCATAGAGACACAGACCAAGATAACCCTAACATTCCGTTTGAATTTACTGAAGAAAATAAGAAGCGAATAAAAGCAATACTGCAAATTTACCCTGAAGGTCATAAAAGAGGTGCTATGATTCCTTTGTTAGATCTTGCTCAGCGCCAACATGGATGGTTACCTATCTCAGCAATGCATGAAGTTGCAAATATTTTGAAATTATCTAATATGAGAGTTTATGAAGTGGCTACCTTTTATACCATGTTTAATCGTAGACCAATGGGAAAATACCATATTCAAATCTGCACTTGCACTCCTTGCTGGTTGAGAGATTCAGATAGCATATTAAAAACTATTTGCGAGCTTACCAATACTAAGGTTGGTGAAAACTCACCTGACCACATATTTTCAGTTTCTGAAGTAGAATGCTTAGGAGCTTGTGCTAATGCACCAATGATTCAAGTGAATGATGATTATTATGTATGTATCAAAAATAATTATTTTGTAATTAATGAAGTAACTGGCTCGGACCTTGTTATTATTATGTATTGATTTTTTTAGGAGGACTTAACACCTGAAACCACATCAGCTATCATTAATGCTTTAAAAAAAGGAGAGCGACCACCACCTGGGCCACAAATTTGTGAAAGGTATGCAGCCGAACCGAAATCTGGACTTTCATCTTTGACATCTCAACTTCCAGAACCTGGTTTTGGAGTACGTCAAGATTTATAAATGTGAGATACTATTTAGATCGTGCAAATCGTAATACTCAATAAAAATATAGAATACCACGCAAGTTGGAAATGAGATACTGTATGGTTTTAAACATGTACACGATAATAAATTTTGATGTAGCTGATATATATATATATATATATATATATATATATATATATATACACGTTATTAGAAAACCAACATATTTAGAAAGACAAACACTTAAAATGGAATTTACGTGCCTGGTGCTCGGAAAGTGAACATTCCCGGGATGTTAATCGTCATTAGCTGTCTCTTGAACTCCTATGGCTTAGTCAAGTGCACTTCTGTAGGGTTTCAACTTTTGCCACTTTATAAGAACTCCCATTGAATTTTGACGCTAGTCGTACTGTTAACATGTCGAATATTGACTTGCCGAACACCAGGGCACGTGAAATCGTATACGCACCACGTTCAGAAGTTGAGGAATGTCCTAGATTTCACGTTTATTTGCGTGATATCTGCGACATTCTTAACCTCTCTCCCTAGGTGCGTAATATACTATCCACTTGTTCATATATTTTTTTTGTATTGTCCATGATCAAACAAGATAAAATTTTTGAAGCCCTGCTGGATCTGTGCAAAAAAAATTTTCACGACTCCTTTGAAAAATGCGATTTTATTAAAAAAAAAAAAAATCTAATATGAAACGAAGATACAAAACGTTACGGGCTCTTGTGAATTCGTTGTAAAATTCATATTGTGACGCTCTAAATGAAAATTAAACTTTGCCATTGCACTTGTACATAGCAGCTGTATTTTAACCCACCACGATAACCAAACGCTTCGAAAAGATAAACAAGATCCTTTAGAGTTACGGGTTTGGGAAAACTTAATTTCTTATGAACTTATAAGCCTGTAGCACTGCAGGCTTATTGAGATGGAAAAATCAGAAGAAATTTCTGCAACATCCGTAACCTCCGTAGGATAAAAAATGTTCAAATTAAATCGCTCAAATTCTGTTGCGTGCATTTCTGAGAACATTTTTCGTCGAAAATTTATTAGATTTTAGTCCCGAAAATGACACAGTTGTTTGTAATTATAACTTAAATGTCCCATGCTATAGAAAAAATGAAAAAACCCGTATTTGGGTCCTAGGTCAGAGATTAATAGAAAGATTGCTGACTGCAATGCTACTGCGTAAGTTCACTTTTGGCCACTGTTTCGAGCGCCCCGTCGCGTCCTAGCGGTCGAACCAGGTGCACATTTTTTTTATTTGAGAAGCGTGGAGGGGATATACCGAGTGTGTGCCAGTGTGCCTACGGATTCGAGCGGAAATGGGCATGTAGGCACATAAGTACTTTGGAGACGTGTGGAAGTAGTATACTGAATATGTGCCTATACGGAGAGAGGAGTGGTGCATGGAAATGCCGACTGTACAGCTATATAACTATGTACCCGTGGATATCATACAGCGAAAGAAAGCGACGAGTCTTTCTCACTGTACTTACTAGTAACAAGCTTCTTAAATAAAGCCTTAGAAATTAAGGGGAAATAGAGAAAAAAAAGATTGTACATCTAATATTTATAAAATAAAAAACCTATTCTTTCATTTTACAATTCTCTATAACATATGAAAGCTTACGAGAGGCTAGCCATATTATTTTTCGAAAATTAAATCATACAAATAAATGTTTACGCAATTGGAAGCTCAGACTTTCAAGGCATTTATTTTTTAGTTCTTCTTATACTTTGAATTTTTGTTTAGTACTGCGTATCAAAGTACGTTGAAAAAAATATTTAGCTTGAAATATTTTTTGAGGTTGATAGTATGGCTATAAGCACCTTAAATATAAATTATTTATTATTTTTACTTATAATTGCTATGAACTGTAGGCCAAGCTCCGGAGGGTATCAATGAACATATGTGACTTTAGGTTATATGAGGTCCGAAATTTGAATAGCTGAGATGGGTAGGGCTTATGCCTTCGACGACATATTTTGGCGATTAGGGGTTCAATTCTGATTGTCATTGGATTTTTTTTTTAAATATAATTCAGTATTCTATTTCAATTTCTTATTGCAACTTTCATTTTAATTTATGAATATTGTCAACACTTTTTTTTCGGGCACGTTAAATAAATTATATTTTTAATACTGTGTCACGCACACAGAATCCTACGCAACAACTGACTATTAAACAATTTATTTCGTTAATAGTTATAGCTGGCAAGGCTAATTCATAATTTTAAAGGTAATAATTTGAATGATTGTAACATTGATAACTAAGTAAATACTTGGTAGATCACATAAATCTTCATGTGCGTATTCGTATGCTTGCATGTGTGTGATCTCAGACTTTTCGACCGATGTCGATGATTCAGGACTCAGAAGAATTACTTTTTCATATTGTTACGATGGCTTGGGAAAAACAATCGTCATAGCTTTTTAAGGTTGTCATACCTCTTGACGATTTCTTGATTTTTTTAAGCAGATTGTCGTATTATTCAGGTGAAAAAAAAGCTCTTATACATACATTAGTTTTATTTAGGGAAAATTCAAACAATTATATTGTTTTAAATCTCTCCATACGTTATACAGTTTCATTTTGAACAATAAAACAATTTTTTTCTCCCGATTCATGCATTCAAGATTTAGTATTTCAATAAGATTGATACCAATTCGCTAATTTGTAATTTTAATTAAATTCTCAACAAGATATTATTTTATACAATACGAAAAAACCACATTTTCTATTTTCGCAAATTCCATAAGAGTTTTTTTTATAGGATAAATCTGTCGATTCGTATATTTTAATTTTTTTTTTAGCTACCTTCCAGCCATTACGAACGAGTTGAATACAGCGTACTGGAGTAAAAAAAGCCCCACGCACACAAGGTGGCCCACTGTCAGTGGAGTTGCCCATGTATAGCTAAGTCACTTAATAGTTTAGTAAAAACTGTATTTATTTGTTATTAGATGCCACATGTCCGTGCTTTATAAGTAAGTTCATAGTTTCTAAGAGGACGTACAAATAGGTTTAACTGAAACTTTGTCTTATCCGCAATTAATAAAAGTAAGCAATCGGCTGTTGCGTATAGCGGGTGAGTGCCCCACGTCTTTTGTACCTAGAATTTGTTATTAGAGAAAAAAATTTTCCACGCACGCCACAAACCGTAAAAAATTTTATCTGTATCCCACTTCTGACACCAGCTGCTACGTGGGATTCTCGGTGCGGGAATAAATAAAAGCGTGACTTGTTGTTACTTATGCTTTATTAGAATTACTTATCATTGAGGGAAGTTGTGCGTGTATTATCGTCTCGTGGACTTCGTCCTTACCCTCTCGCGTCTCTAGCTGATCTCCCCATCCCTTCTCTCAACCTTTCCTATCACCTCTCTTCTCTATTTCCCTACCTTTCAGGCCCAAGCCAGCAGAGGCGCACGCACGCATAGCTATATGCTGTCGTACGTAAAAATATTTTCAGTCAAATAAAAATACTTTATTGAAATTCAAAATAATCATTTGTAAAAATAAAAAACGTATTAAACGTGCCTTTTTTCGCGGCTTGCCTTTGACTAGACTATCTTTACATATATCTTATGTGTTTTTACGTACTTAAGAGCCTCAATATAGATCATATCTCAATTGCTAAGTATTTATTTAATGTGATATAGTTTATAAATTTTAGTCTGACAATTATTATTATTCATCACGTACTTACATAACTTTATAATAATTACCACCCTGAAAATTAAATTTGAAAAATTTTTCCATGAGTTTGAATCGAACTGGAGTCCACAGGTATATGAATCTGACGTGTTACCGCTGAGCTATGGCAACATTGGATTCGAATGAAGAAAAACCGATATAAATCGTTTAACTGATATAAATGTACCTACGTCACGCGGGAATCCATCGATATCTTGTGAATCTGTTACATTGAAGCACATGTCAGAACGTGTATATCACAATTGTAGTTGTTCGTTTAATATTTACACAATATTTTGGCAAGCTCAGCTCCGTGGGCCCTAAAATAAGAAGTTTCATGTTGACATTGTCAGTCATGTCCGCATTGAATACCAAACCAGTAGAAATTAGACGAGAATCATATAATAACATCATATAACACCATTTAAAGACTAAAATTATAAGAATATATGTGTGTATTTGCACCTGACGTATTTTATAAGACCTTATATACCGAGAATACATCAAAATACTAAGAAAAAATAATACACACGAAGTTAAATGTATATGATCCTATATAGTTTATGGATAGTTATTTGCTTGTAAGACATGATACAAATGTATAAAGAATTTTCTGATACAAACTTATCAGAAGTGTATCAAGAAAAACCTGTGTCATAAAGTTTGCGTTATTAAATAGGGATATTTAATTCTGGACGGGTAATACGAGTCGAAAAATTGTAAATAAACATCAAGGTTCTCTATACGCAACCATCAGAAAATAACCTATATAAAATAATATGTACAGCTATTTTGTAAATTACCATATGTACTTGTTATCCACATATAGGTATATTTTGTTCCGAATCATAATAAAATTTTTACATCATATACACTGATACTTTGGAAAGACAAAAAATTTACTGATAAAATATTATACCTCACAATTTTATGTCCGGTATACTAAAATAAATTTATATCAGGTTTTATCATGTTGTACGGGAACCATTTAACAGATAGGGCAAAAAAGCCGAAAGCAAAAAGGTTTCTGCTAAAACGAAAGCTGAAAAGAGTCCTAGAAATAAAATATAAATAGCAATACCAATACTAATACAAAATATAAATAAACTATTGGAATAATGCCGGAGTTAATAAAAAATATTAATATTCATAGCAAAATTGAAGAAAAAAACCTATACATGGACACAAACTCAGTATACTTATTTCACTAACAAATTATTATTCGGAAACATTTTTTCCAAATAATATTTATTTTTAATATTGTCATCTTAAGTTATAATATGAGGTTCTGCTTACATGCGAAATAAACTTTAATAACTGAATTAATTACTGGATAAGAATTACGTAATATACAAATTTTTTCTGCGGTTGAACCTAAAAAACTAAATGGCCATGTAATACTAATAGAATAGTTACTGTAGTAACTATTTGATTATCTTCACATTTTGTACGAGGTAGTACCACATATTTGAAAGGAAAAAGCAAGGTTTACATAATTAATGACCTACTTTTTCATAAAAAGTAATTATAGAGTTTTCTAAAAGCGTGATTACGTACAGTTGTAATATAACTTGTTTTTTATATTTTTCTTATTTTTCAACGGCCCGTTATTACTGGGCGTAAAAAGTGTTTCAGACTTACTACAGTATTGACGATCATTAAGTTATAATTATTAAAAAAATTAATAATGTGCTCTCAAAGAAAATAGTTTAGATAGCGAGCTATATTCCCATGCAACGAATCATTACTTTAAGCGGCTGCACGCAATCAGCATTATTGTCGCAAATTTTTGTACAAAAAGGTGTTAAAGTAATAGCCATTGTCAGCAGCAAGTTCCGTACGCTTGTAAAGCGCGAAAAAATAGATACTCAATTGATGTTGCTCTACATTAACTATATGTCAGTCCAACCAACATATCTGATATAAAAACTTGTATTTAAAATAATATATTTATTTTCCGCCTAGATTTTTTAACTGCATGATTGTATAAACTCGTAATGACGTCAGTATTAACGTATTATAATAACGATAGCAGCAATATTTTATTATCAGTGTAACTGTATATATACATATATTTACAAATATAATATATACTGACACTAGTAGTAGTATGAAACCCATAAATTATCTACCCAGGATTCTGAACTGATGGGAGTAATTACGTGAGTCCTAACGTTAGTACTAACGTAAGTTCTTACGTTAAGTTTGGATTAACTAAATTATCACACGTGAGTACCCACGTTAGTACTTACGTAAGTACTTTCGTGTGTACTTTCGTTAGTTCTCACGTTAGTACTAATGTAAGAACTTAAGTGCTAACTTACGTAAGTACTAACGTAAGAACGTACTCAATTTTGTAAGGTGGGACATAAATTAAAGATTTTTTTACTAAATAATCTGTAATATAAAGTGGGCTTAAAATTTTTTTGTACAGATTTATGTTCATTATATTAACGTAAAAGCTTAGTAATTATAGAAATTTTAAGAAATGCGGTAACAGCTATTCTAAAATTTCTTAACAAAAACAAGAATAAGATTATTTAAGAAATATTAGACACAAAAATAATTTAAAAAATTTTTTTATGCTTTTTAATAAAAAATAAAGTAGTTGATAAAAAAAAAGCTGAAAGAAGTGCATTGAACCCAAGAACTTTAGGTTCGAAAGCAAAAGTTTTACCGCAGAGCCATCGACTATACGGATTAGCTAGGAGATATTGTGAAATTTACTTAGGGACCCCTGCATAAGCTTTTGATATGCATGTTGAGAAAAATGAATGTTAAACTTTTTGTTATGGTTTCGGTATCGATATTTTATTAATTTATTATAGTTTAAACGTGTTTCCAGTAGTTTTGCATCGAAAATCAGTAATATTATACGATATTGATAAATAGGCATTTTATCGTGCTGCTCGAAAGGTAATAGTTATCGGCATCTATGGGTATATATCCGGTTACCCCCCGACACTAACGCCACCTGCCTTATGGGGGGCATAACTAAAATATAAAGAGAAAATACTGCGGACGCGAAAACGGCCGATCTGGCCTTCTATGCAAGAAGAGTATATTCTATATTCTCTGCTGAAATCCAGTTAAAAGTTTTGTAGGTTAGATTCGTTGAGAGTCATTTAGTTAAACAATTATGAATAACATGATGTAAACAAGATTCTAGATTGAACGTTATTAATGTTTGAACGTGTTACTATGTCTGGAGTACACGAATTTTCGAGTCTGTTCTTATTTTGTGTTACCGTTGAATGCGCAGTAGTTGCTTATTTATGTGTGCATCATCTTCTATGTTTCTTATTTCTCACGCAAAGCATGATGAATTATTTGTGTTTATTCTAATTAGTGTTCAGAATATAGAGATACCAATACTTTAATCGCTAAGACACATCATGGTGGATTTGCACTTCAGGACACCCTTTTTAGAAGTAAGCTAAATGTGGTTGGAAATTATTCTGCTAATACTTTATAAGTTGAAAATTCCTGTAGTTGGTACTTTTTTTTTTTTTTTTACCAGGTTACCGCGACAGCCTGCAGTATTGCCGCACCCATTACCAACCCTTTTTCTGATATTATACCTAATCCATGGGCACAGTGTGAGTATCTCCGATGAAGCACCTTGCCAGTTAAGCCAATACTCTCTGCACCAATGGTGCATTGGGTCTACTCGCCACTATGTAGCCTTTTCCTGGAAAGGACTCCATATTTCAGGACGTCCACTCCTTGCTAATTAAGCCGGCGCTCTCTGCCGAAGCATCGGATCCAGACTAATTAGTATCCCGAGATAAGCCCCATGTTTCAAGGACCACTCCTCGCCGGTAGGGCCGGTGATCCCTGCCTGGTGCATCAGATCTGCTAGTAGCCCTAACACTGTTTCGCATTCACCTAGGCCCGAAGACCTGTGGGAAAAGGAAAAAATCCTGGACTTACTCTAAAGAAAAATTCCACGGAAAAATCCGCCCCGAAACAGCCGGGGTTACATAGGAACTTTTCCCGATGAAAAATTGTTGAAAAAATCTGCATTCCCCGGGAATCGAACCCACGACCCTTAGAACAGCGTTGTATCAGTAACAAGCACTTGTACCACTGAGCCAACGCCGCTTCTTCCTGTAGCTAGTACTTATTTTATTGGTATTTAATGCAAGTTGTTTATTTTTTTCACAATGCAAAAGTAAGTGAAGATTACGAGAAAGCTACTCCTGTGGCTTTCAAAAGAGTACTACATACTTTATAAATTAAAATTCAAATATCCGCTATTACTTTCCTTACTTTTAGTATAGCAGACTTTCTTATCCTCATTTTGTTTATGTCAAATTATTGTACATTGACCTCTTTCCATCTAAATTGTGCTATGTATATTTTTGAAAGAAACGTCACGCTTATTTTTAGAGTGAAAATTGCTGGAGTGCGAAAAACTTTGTCAATTATAAAAATTACAAAGCAGTGAAAAAAGTTATCTGCTTCGGCCAGGAGTCGAATCTGGGCCTCCTTTTTGCCGGGAAGGTGCGTTAACCAACTTCGCCACCGAAGCCTCGGCGGACACTCTTCTCCTCTCATTTTGTTTAGCTGGCGTTTGTGTTAGTTTTTTTGTTTGTCGCTTTGTTCGGGTTTTTTTTTGTAATGCTTTTTTTCTGCGCGCCTAAGACCGATCTTGACAAATCATACAACGTATAAATTGATGGCAATCAAAATTTATAGGCAGGAACAGCAGAACTATAGGTTACTTGCTAAAACTGCAATTGGCTCCTTTTGTGGCAATGAAATTTATATGTGTGAAAAAGTCATTTGGTTGATAAATAAATATGGAGATGCCCACCTGAAAAAAGGATGACGAAATTCTCTGTATAATTTCTTCAGGAAGGTCGTACGACATTTCATGTAGCCTTACAGAAGGAGTTTTGTAGTGGTAATGCCGTATATATATGTAGTTCCGTATGGAAAAAGACATGGAATTACACATTTCACGCCATTGGTACTCTACCAACGAAAATTACCACCAGCTGCGTAGGCAGAATTTTTTAATTACCTAGCACCAGAAGGCGTAAAATCTTATACACACCACGTTCGGAGGTTAAGAAATGCCTTAGATTTCATATTAACCACCCTTTTGGCTTTACCTCGGGCGTTTATTTATGAAAAATCTGGGACATTCTTAACGGCGCTCGCTAGATGCGTAATGTACTAGAAACAATAAAAAAATTTTTAGCTGTCCAACTGATTTTCTTCAATACAAAAAAATTTTTCAATTTTTTTTAAAATTCCGGAAATAGCATTTGAATTCCCTTGTTTTAGAGTTATTATACGGATAGGAATACTTACTGTGAATAGTAAATGTAAATAACGCATTACGGTATTCTGCAGTTATTTCTAGATGACAATATTTTTTTTTTTTTTTTTTAATTTGTGATTCTACATGTTTTTCATGTAGAATTATGTATGGCATTAGCAATCTAAAATCCCTTACGTAAAGCCATGTGTAAAACCACATCTAATGTTTATGACTTTCTTGAAGTTATGATACTTAGAGTGTTGTTATCCTTTTTTCAGGTAGATGAAGAAAATACAAAGCCTTGAAATCGTACCGTAAATACTGATTGTAAAAAGGCTCGTATTTTGTTGTTGAGTGGTATCATTTTTGTTGTGCAGTGTGCTTTAAAATTGTATCAACTCTTAGTGCATCAGAAAAAATGAGAGGTATCGAAAAAATGGTTGATAATGGTGAATATAAGTTTGGCAAGTATAAATACAACCGAGACAAACGAGTTGAAGAGCAACAGGTTTTTTGTGGTGTATAGAAAGATGCATCAGTCAGATGTAGTAACAAGAGTTTTCTTTTTAGTAGTACTGACAGATAAGCAAATACCTTTGTGTCTTTGATTAAAAAACAAGCCTATAGTACTATAATTATATGTGATTCTTAGAAAGTCTATGATTGTTTGGGTGAGAAAGGCTCGAAACCAAGAACCCTTTGAATTGTTAATAAGTTTTTTTTATGTACAGTGGAGGCCGTTTAATTTGTTGAGCTGGAAATTCTAACGTTTAATTCCCATTGGCTGATTCGATCACAAAACCTCTTTCATTAGTAAATTTTATACTTCCCGCTCAACGAATTAAACGGCCTCCTCTGTACATCTAAATAAGAGCAGAAGCTTCATGTATCTTTGACCAATTTTTACAAGACGCCGCTACTGTTCATTCGCCTCATGACTCTTGAGGAGGTTCAGTCGTGTTCCCGGGGGGTGGTGAGCGGGGTATGCGGGCGAGCTTCTCATTAGACAACGTGTTGAAGTGAGTTGTACTAACCGTGCATGAGAACGTCCTCTTACTGCATCACAGTTAATGTAACTGTGTTGAAGTTGTCAGTGCTCAAAGGTTAAACCATTTAGTGTTAAGAAAAAATAACCGTACATACTTTATAGCAGCTAGTTTCTGATAGTTCGTGTAAAAAACTTGAAAACATGTTGTTTGCACGATAAAAATTAACACTAAAAAAGTAGAAGGAGACTCAGTTTTCGGCAATAAAAGTGTGTTATAAATTTTCTAAAAACAAACTTTTTTTGCACAGCCTTATACTTTGAGGTCTTGAGAAGGGCTGTGCTAAGTCTCAGATCATGGTTTCAAGTTTAACAAGTTCTAGAAGTAATTTTGTAAAGACGTTTCGCTCCGTCTGGAAAGACAACCTGCTGACAACAGAAGATGCTCGGTTCTATCCCATACACTTTTAGCATAGGAACTACTCGTGACTTTGTTTACGTTTGTACATTTATTTCTTCTAAATGCCTGATAGGTACATATTTTTTGATACAAGAATTTTAGGAGTTAAGGTAGCTCCCTTGCGAAAACATAAGGAATGAAATATATTTTATTTAATAGATTATGATGCACTACATTCAACGGTGTCCTTTTTTATACCCCAAGTGGAGCAAAATCTTGAGATATTTCAGCTCAAAGTTGAACTGTTTAACACGAGCTCAAATGGCAGAGCACCAAAAAATCAGCTTTTCAGACATTTCCCAACTCACAATAAAAAAGCTGAGCAGAAAAATTATAATGTACTTGTAAAAAAATTTCTGTTCTTCTCAATACTGTCATTTAAAATGCTGGTAATGGGGCATTTTCCAAAAAAATTTGCCAAGAAAGACGTTAAAATCAGCTCCAAGGTTATAAATGACAGACAGTAGCAGAATATCAACACTGATGTACGTATGTACGTATATATATATGAGTAAAACTCTCCTACTTGACTAGAGCAGTAGACAAGCGAGCTACCTTGAGCTATCCGTTCGAACTTTTTCCTTGTCATGAATACATCTCTTGCCTTGAAATTTGTGCAACAAAGGCTAAATAATCGATTTGCTCTCGCCCATAAGAGCAATGATAGATAATGCGGTTTCGGGAATTTTTTTCTTGAAGATTCGGCTAATAAAAAATATTGAAAAAATTCATGTGTACTTCAAGTATGTTAAAGTACAACATTAATTTTTTTTTTTCAGCGAGTGAATACATCTCCTCAAAAACGATCGAACCTCCTTAAGTGCTTAAAATTTGTAGTTTGCGAATTCAAATGTATCAACCAGTAACCGCTTGAAAAGTCAGACATCCTAAAGTACATATCTACGCATGTTATCAATAAGATATGTTATTTAGGAAGTCATTTCAGACGTACTTAAGTACGTTTTAAATAATTTTTTGTTTCATAAGAAAATATTAATCATACGTTTCATTGCAAAGTCATTAAGTTTGTTAATTAAAAAAAACGTCCAATGGTGGTACTGTTATATTTTGTATTTATTGAAAAGCAAAATGACGTTTTGGCCGTTTGGACAATGCCTCGACCCTCATCAGGTACAAAAATCTATGAGTAACAAAAATTATTTACAATACAAATTTTGGTAAATTACAATAAACGCAAATAAAGTTAAGTGTATAACATACCTCTGACTCTAACGAAAGGGATGTAAAATCGTAATGTAGTCAGAGTTTCAAGTTTATAGTTGCTTTTATACCCTGCACATACACAAATGACATAGTACACACACGTAATATAATCAAATAAGAACTGCAAGCAGTTCCTTGTGAGACGCACATAAACAGTTCATGTTTTCCTGATACTATAAATAAAAGGGGTCCTCAAATCATGTATATCAATTTAGTCCCCCATATATCTGCTATATATCAATCGTAGCCGTGGTGAGAATAGGGTACAGGTAAGAAATACATGCCATAGTAGGTATAAGTAAGCTTTATTCTTAATCCGCGCTCGACTTCTTATCGAGTGGTTCTGCCATCCGGCGTTACATCATCGTTGGACAGAGCCGGCTCCCGCTCTCCCCACCTCGTGTGAATTGGTAGTCAGGGACCTTATTGATTGTGCTACGCAGTATACTGATCTGATCTGCGTTCTTATTACTTATGGATACCAACCGAGAAACTTCTGGATTATAAAATTGATCCATAATAGGGCGTTTTTCATTATATATATATATATATATATATATATATATATATATATATATATATATATATATATATATATATATATATATATATATATATATATATATATACATATATATATATATATACATGTATATATATACGAGTGGGGCTCACGCCCCTTTGTTCGCACTGCGTGCCAACCCCTAAACTTTTGAATTTTTTATGAGAAATACATTTTTACAATTATTTTGTATTTATTCTTATTTATTCTTAACTTTTTAATTTTTAAAATTCAAAAAACTTATTTTAAATAAATTACATGTGGCTACATCGTATGAAGACTTCAAAAAATTTCATGCAATAACATTTAAAAATTTTAGGGATACTGCAATTGCAATGGGTTTAATAGAACATGATTCTGAAATCGACAATATTTTTGAAGAAGCCATAACAATCATGTTTCCATACCAGTTAAGACAATTTTTTGTTTGGTTTTTGATTTCAGAAAATATTTAAGGAGATAAAATATGGAATGAATATAAAAAATATTTTACGGAAGACTTCGATAATGATAATAATAATTGTGCTCTTATATATATTTATCAAATTTTGGTATCGGAAGGTAAATCATGTGAGTCTTGTAGTTTACCGACACCAATTAATAGCAACTATATAAATAATTGCAATATTGAGGAAATATCTGTTAGTAATAAAATGTTCGATATAATGTACACAAATTTAAATGAAGATCAAAGAAAAATTTTTAAAACTATTGGTGAACAAGATAAAAAAGTGTATTTCATAGATGGTCCTGGTTGATCCGGAAAAACCTACTTATATAAGACACCTATTTATTATTTTATTTCTAGAGGTAAAAATATTTTGTCAATGGCTTGGACAGGAATTGCATCTGTATTACTACCAAAAGGTATGACCATTTATAGAACTTTCCGTTTCCCTACTGAAAAATATTTTGTAATTACATTCGTAATTAAATTTGTAATTACACTTGTCAAGCCATTTGTAGTGCTACTTGGAATTCCACTTGGAATTACAAATAAGGTTTTAGAATGGAAATTCCAAGTGGAATGCCAAGTGTTGTTCCAAGTAGATTTACACATAACAATTAGAGATGAATATTTTTTTTTTTTTAAATAGTTTAAAATAGAATCGTACGCAGCGTAATGGTCATAATTGGTGCGGCCATTAGTATAGTAACACCAAAACAGGGGGATTCAGTTCGTTTTGAGAAAACTTGAAAAAAAAATAAAAAATTTTATCTTCTCTAAGTTCGTGAAAAAATACTTTAATCGCCCTGTTTTGGTGTTACTATATGGATGATAACACCTGTAATGGCCATTACGCTGTGCACGATTCTATTGTAAACTATTTAAAGAAGAAAAAAAATTTAATCTCTAATCGTTATTTGTAATTCTACTTGGAACTACACTTGGCGTTCCACTTGGAATTTTCATTCTAAAACCCCATGTGTAATTTAGAATTTTCATTCTAAAACCCCATCCAAGTGGAATTACAAATGGTTTGACAAGTGTAATTATAAATGTAATTACAAATGTAACTACAAAATGATTTTCAGTAGGGTTACCTCTAGACTTAGATAATATTGAAAGTGTATTTTTAGAATTTGAAACTGAAAAAAAAAAATCAAGGGAAATTGATTTAATAATATGGGACGAGGCTTCTATGATTCCGAAAAAAGCTTTAGACATCGTTGATAGAACGTTGAGAGACTTGTGTAATACAAAACTTTGCTTTGGTGTTAAATTAATAGTATTTGGAGGAGATTTTTGACAAATCCTTCCAGTTATAAAAAAACTTTATATAACTATAATAATAGAAGAAACTAATAAATCATCATTTTTATCGAACTTCTCAAAATTTTTAAGATTACAAAATAATATCCGTTCTAGTAATAACGAATTTTCAAAATTATTGTTAAGAATTGGAAAAGGAGACATAGAAACATTGAACATTCCTAAATCCTGGATAACAGATGATGTCTGTACCAAAATATTTGGTAATAATTACAGCAACTGTTTTGAAATAACGTGATACTAACTTCACATAATGAATATACTTTTTTTTTAAACAGTTAGATTTTAAGTAAATTACATGGGGAAACTAATAGTTATTACAGCATCGATACTGCAACATGTCAAGGTGTTGATAAATCAGATGATAATATTTATATAAATTTTCCCCTAGAAATGTTAAACAACATTCGTGAAGGCTTGCCACTTCATGAACCTAAATTAAAAATAGGTACAATAGTAATGTTAATTCGAAATTTGAGTATATCAGACGGATTATGTAACGGTACACGATTGCGAATTACTAAATGACTGAAGTATAACGTAGAAGGCGAAATAGTAATGGGAGAAAAAATTGTTAATAAAGTTTTAATTCTAAGAATTAAATTAAATACTGGAAATACTTCATCATTACCTTTTATTTTATATAGAAAACAGTTTCAATCAGTTGTAGCATTTGCTATGACTATAAATAAGTCTCAAGGTCAAAGTTTTGATAATGTGGGATTATACTTAAAAAAACCTTTGATTTCTGATGGTTAATTATACGTGGCTTTATCAAGATGCAAAAATAAAAATGGAATTCTTGTTCAAGTCGATAGGGAAAACAGCTTAGAGATTGAAAATATAGTTTGGAAAAAAATTTTTGAATATAATAATGTATCTAATATTCGTAACATGGTTTAATTGTTATTTTTTTAAGTATAGGTAAAATTTATTAATTAATAATACATATCATGAATGTATATCGTGCTCATCTATTGTACCAATTTTAAAATTAATTTAAAAAAGAATAGAAATGGACGTAAGTCTTCATGGTTTAATCAGGCTTTATAAGATGACTCATAAAGTAATGTGAAACTTTTATTGTTTATATTAATGATACTCTAAATTTAACTCAAGTATATGTACGTAAAAAGAAGAATTGTGTATTAAAGGACTATATAAGTGATGACGATATAATAATTATGCCGTGAAAAAATTCGTGGGGGTCGGTGGGAGGGCCGTAGGATGTAGGTGGGGGGATGTGGGATGTTTTGAGAAAAAATACTATACAATATTTTCATGTGATTTGGTAGGAATGTGGTAATAGACTTTAACACATTGACAGGGCTGGCAAAATGCAACGTTACAAAATGCTAACAAAAAAAGTCAGCCCAACAAAAACTTTATGCTTACAAGGAAACCAACGAATTCTATAAATTGAAATACAATGAATTGTATTTAAGTTTAGCTGATTATAGTATTGTGCACTTATCTGTAACTATTTGATTAAATATTAAAACATACATTGTTATTATCCCATGAAGCCACACGTGGTTGAACCCCCTGGCTTGTATAAGGACTTATACTATACTTCTATACTATACTTATAATATTTTGTGGGGGGTCGGTAGGGGGGCGGTGGGGGGTCATGGAAAAATGCGTGGGGGTTGGTGGAGGGTTGTGCTAGGTCGGTAGGGGGTTTTGAAAAAAACCACGATATGTCAAAATAAGCAAAAAAATAACGGATGTTTACCTTATTTTGTGGGGGGTTGGTGAGGGAGGAATGGGGAGCAGTGGGGGGTGGCGGGGGGTTTGTGTGGAATGCTACACTGAGTCAACTACATAATATAGGAAGATATATACATATATATTTATAAGCATACAAATAAATATATATGTACGTCAATTGATGAATGATTACCTATTTAGCCAGTTTTTCTGTGTGAATATTTACG
Source organism: Copidosoma floridanum (assembly GCF_036245765.1). Classification (NCBI taxonomy): domain Eukaryota; kingdom Metazoa; phylum Arthropoda; class Insecta; order Hymenoptera; family Encyrtidae; genus Copidosoma; species Copidosoma floridanum. The sequence continues at coordinate 1,140,668 of NW_028321890.1, read as the reverse complement.
AATTATACGTTTGGTCACTGAAACAACTGGAATGAAAATAAAAAATTCATGTTGTTTCACGAGTTTCTTGATGTTGATATGCTTTATATTTCAAAAGCTTTTAAAATTTGCAGGCAGACATGGCAGCGCGATAGAAGCGTTCCTGATTGGTCAATCAAAATGGATGCGCAACACCACACCTTATATTATTACATCATGGGTGCGCGTATTTTACCTCTCTCTAACTCTTATAGGCTTAAATGGTTACGTGGTACGCGTTACGCTCTCCATGGCTCTGTTCGGAAATGATACGTTGGTTAAGTTTTTGGTTGGTACCTACCCCCACCCTGGCTTAACTAACTGATCGTGCGTTCGCACATGTAAACAATAGTTAATCAGCTGATCACGTTTTGGCGAACTTTAAGGGCTTTTAATGTTAAAGAGAGGACTTGAAAGCGCTCAAAGTGCGCCAAAACGTGATCAGCTGATTATAACTATTGTTTACATGTGCGAACACACGGTCAGTTAGTTAAGCCAGGGTGGGGGTAGGTACCAACTTAATACTTAACCAACGCATCATTTCCGAACAGAGCCCATGTGTCCACGGCCGAAGACGGTACCCACAACCCGCGAAAATTAAACATTGTAATACTAATAACATAAGTCCCTATCACCCAATGACCCGGGGCGCTTACTGGTCGCTATGTTAAATAACAAAATATTAATTATTAACACAAGCGCCTATCGCCCAATGACCCCGGGCGCTTACTTGCCTCTCCATTAAATAATAAAATATTAAGTAATAATACAAGCACCTATCACCCGATGGCCTGGGGCGTTTACTGGCCACTCTATCAAATAATAAAATGTTAATTAAACACAAGCAACAACCAGTGTTATCAGGCGATTGGTGCTTGCGTTATTAATTAACTTCTTATTATTTAATAGATTGACCAGTAGGCGCCCTGGGTCATCGGTTGATACGCACTTGTGTTATTAATATTACAATTTTTAATTTTCACGCGTTGTGGGTACCGTCTCTGGCTATGCCCCTTCACTGCTGTCTGCTCGGCGGAACATTCTCCCTAGATTGTTAAGTTACATGTACGACCTAGGGAAGACGTTCCGATATTGAATCCGCCCAACCCAACGCTGGGCCGAAGGGTGGTCAAAATTGAAAATCCTCATAATTCGTGGAGATCCGAAAAATTTCAGTCATATTTCATAGTGGTAAAGAGTTTTGCGGTAAATATAATTGTGCCGCATAATCTTTTTTATTGACTAGCCGCAACTTCCACTAATGGATAGATACTAAAAAGTTGTTACGTGAAAGTGCCATTTGCGACAAGATTAGAATGCATCTTGTATTAAAAAATCGACCTTACAAATATAGACTTCCTACCCGGTCTTATCTATAATACTTATATAACAATGAATGAGGCATTTCAGATGACATAGATAAAAATACAATATCTATATTTTTGGAGGTTGATTTTCGGGTACAAGATGCATTTTAATCTTGCCGCAAATGGCACTTTCACAACAACTGATTATTTTTTATTCATTGGTGTAAGTTGCGGCTAGCCAATAAAAAAGATCATACGGTACTACTATAATTACCACATTATAACTATTAAATATGACCCAAATATTCAAGATCCCTAAAAATCAGAAGGTTCCTCAATTTTTGTGAGAGTGGCGGCTGGTTAAAATTTTGACCACCTTTCGGCCTCAGCTCAGCTCTTGGTCTGAACGGCAGGCATGTAAACAAACATTGCTTTTCAGATTCAGACGGTATGAAACGTTTTAGATGTTTCCTACATCTGATTCAAAGTGAGCTATATACTGTCATTAGTGTCCCATCACAGTACTCCATTTTAGTGACTCATAAGAAGGAGCATAGACGTACAAAGGATAGACTGCTTATTGATAAAAACCCAAACTAGCGAAGTATATGTATCTGAGCCTACGGGCGATGATGAATAAAAAAAAAAAAAAAGTATATGTATTGCATATAGTCTACGGTATATAGGAGTATTATCAGAAATAAGTTGGGAGATTGCCAGTGCCTATGTTAAAGAGTGTGCCAATGTTTTGACGCTGATTTGAGCGCCAATCAATCGTGGCCAGCAGAGAAACCATGCACACGTTTTCTATTGGCTAGCGGCTTGTTGGCTCGGCTCGTAGGGAGAGGTAAGAGAAGATGAGTGAGAAAGATTCTCCGAACCAGGTTCAAATCACCTTAGTGGAGGTAAAAGATGACTTTTTTTTGTATTTACCTATTTATATTAGCTTTTCTAACAGCTTTTAAGCAGGAAAAGTTTTAAAATTCACCGTGTATGTATGTAGATAGTAATTAAATACGTTTAAACGATTGATACACGGACTCTTATAAGAACCTAAATAACAAATTACATGATATCTTATGTAAGTTCTTGGTTGATAAGCAAATGTGAGATCGTGCACAAGTTCTGACATAAGTTCTATTTAAAGAACTTATATAAGAACTTACATAAGAACATATGTAAGAAATTATGTAAGAAATTACATAAGAAATTACATAAGAACTTGTGTAAGAACTTATGACAAATTTTTAGCTGGGTTGGCTGGCGTCTTGTAGGCTCAGCTCGTGGGGAGAGGTAAGAGGAGATGAGTGAGGGAGACATGAGAATCTAAACGTGTGTGCATTGGTGATGGAGAGAGGAGAAGCTAAACCTACATGTATATGCATACAACGGGCTATATATCCATAGCTATAGTTGTACACACTGGTCATACGGAAAAGAGCTGCGCGTTATACTTCTCTCGCTTTTCCTACCTGAAAGAAAGATAAGCTTTTTAAATGCAGTTGATCATTCGTCTAACTATAAAACAAAAACATAACTGTCAGGTTATTAACCATTTTTTTTTCATTTTTCAAAAAATGACAAGCTCAACGCTATTAGTATATTATTTTGCTTTATTAATAAACGATCGCCTTTATCCCAATAATCCCGTGCGCTCAATTGTTCTTCAATGTTATGATAAGTAAAATTATTGAATAATAAATGAAGGCATTCACCACAACGATAAGATACGCTCAAATATTTTTTGTACTAAGTAATATTACTTACTAATATACTGAACACCTTTACCAGAACTCCCCATTGCACTGACATCTTTATTTGTTAATATATATTTTTTCACCATTAATACATAGCTTAACGGCAATAATACGATAAAGCTTAAACTGAATCTCAAGCTTTGAAACTTTACGATAAGCATATGTAACTTTTAGTCTCATTGTAACCTAAGCGTTAATAGCTCAGATGGCTAGAGCAGGAGGGTGAACTTAAGTTTTGCGGCTCCGGGTTCTAATCTCACTCGGTGCAAATTTTTTTTTTTTCTCATTATTACAACACTATTTAAAATGTTTCAAACTTCTTTTTTATGATTACTTACGTAATTTGTTTTACCAGTGACCAAAAACATTTTTTTCAATTACTTTTTATGAAAAAGTAATTATCAACAAAAAAGTCATTTCAGCTTTGTTTGTGGTAATACCTGTAATAGGTTATTATGAAAAAATGCACGTTCTCTCTGTAGTTTTTCCGGTCTGGAGATCAGCACTCTAAATGTGGCCACATGACGCGCGCATTTTTTTCTTTTTTTTTTTTTTTTTTTAATTAGTTGAGTGCTCGACGAATTTATTGAAAATAATACTCCAAGACAAATTTAATAATGAAAACTAGTGATTAAGTACTACAACGAATTAATAACTACTGCGAATTTTTGTAACTGTTGTTATTTAAAGTACTGATTTGTAAGTTGAGTTGTTTTCCGAAAGCACTATAATATGTTTCATACTTTCTTTTTTTTTATTACTTACGTAATTTGTTTTACCAGAGACCAAAAACATTTTTTTCAATTACTTTTTATAAAGAAGTAATTATCCAAAAAGAAATTCATTACAGTTTTATTTGTGGTTATACCTGTAATAGGTTATTATGAATAAAATCACGTTTTCTCTGTAGTTTTTTTGGGCTGGAGACTGGCACACTAAATGTGGCCACATTACGCGCGCGTTTTTTTTTTTTGTTTTTTTTTTTTTAATTTGTCGAGTGCTCGACGAATTTATTGAAAATACTTTCAAATGTTTTATACTTTTTTTTAATGATTACTTACGTATTTTGTTTTACCAGTGACTAAAAAGCTTTTTTTTTCTTCCAATACTGGTACACGATCCAAGAAATTTTTTTTTTTATTCATGGCTAAAAAAAATCATTTGACGCATTAAGTAAAAGCTTTTTAAGTGCAGTTAATTATTTCAATTTTATATTTCAGTTTGCATTACAAATAATGACGTTGACGAATTCTTGAATTGCTCGAAGATATTTCAAAAAGTAATTTAAAACTTTTTTTAATATTATTAACAAAATACTTTTTTTTTCATCTTTTGTACATTAAAAATGATCGATCAGTATGTCTTATGTCTTGATAGTCATGTAGAAAAAGTTACTTGCTTCATTTCCAAAGAATAAAGACTGTTTTTGTGTTGTCTAAAAAATTTACTAGACATTATAATTATTATTATTATTATTATTATTATTATTATTATTAGCCGTAATATATTACAACAATTTCTCACTCTAAATGGGATAAAAATGAGATAGGATGCGCCACTGTGTCTGATAGGAGTTATGAATTTAAATTTCTGTGAAAATATTGTTTATTACACGATATTTATTATTTTTATAATTATGTACAAAATGTATGCGTCACTGAGGATTGTATTATACTTTTCAAATCAAGTCATAAAATAATCGTTTAACGAAATAATTATGGTGCTTTCGGAAAACAACTCAACTTACAAATCAGTACTTTAAATAACAACAGTTACAAAAATTCGCAGTATTCATTGATTCGTTGTAGTACTTAATCACTAGTTTTCATCATGAAATTTGTCTTGGAGTATTATTTTCAATAAATTCGTCGAGCACTCAACTAATTAAAAAAAAAAAAAAAGAAGAAAAAAACGCGCGCGTCATGTGGCCACATTTAGAGTGCTGGTCTCCAGACCGAAAAAACTACAGAGAGAACGTGCGTTCACCCTCCTGCTCTAGCCATCTGAGCTATTAACGCTTAGGTTACAATGAGACTAAAAGTTACATATGCTTATCGTAAAGTTTTTAAAGCTTGAGATTCAGTTTAAGCTTTATCGTATTATTGCCGTTAAGCTATGTATTAATGGTGAAAAAATATAAATTAACAAATAAATATGTCAAAGCAATGGGGAATACTGGTAAAGGTGTTCAGTATATTAGTAAGTAATATTACTTAGTACAAAAAATATTTGAGCGTACCTTGACGTTGTGGTGAATGCCTTCATTTATTATTCAATAATTTTACTTATCATAACATTGAAGAACAATTGAGCGCACTGGATTATTGGGATAAAGGCGATCGTTTATTATTAAAGCGAAATAATATACTAATACCGTTGAGCTTGTCATTTTTTGAAGAATGAAAAAAAAATGGTTAATAACCTGACAATTATGTTTTTGTTTTATAGTTAGACGAATGATCAACTGCATTTAAAAAGCTTATCTTTCTTTCAGGTAGGAAAAGCGAGAGAAGTATAACGCGCAGCTCTTTTCCGTATGACCAGTGTGTACAACTATAGCTATGGATATATAGCCCGTTGTATGCATATACATGTAGGTTTAGCTTCTCCTCTCTCCATCACCAATGCACACACGTTCAGATTCTCATGTCTCCCTCACTCATCTCCTCTTACCTCTCCCCGCGAGCTGAGCCAACAAGCCGCCAGCCAACCCAGCTAAAAATTTGTCATAAGTTCTTACACAAGTTCTTATGTAATTTCTTATGTAATTTCTTACATAATTTCATACATATAGTCTTATGTAAGTTCTCATATAAGTTCTTTAAATAAAACTTATGTCAGAACTTGTACACGATCTTCTATTTGCTTATTAACCAAGAACTTACATAAGATATCATGTTATTTGTTATTTAAGTTCTTATAAGAGTCCGTGTATCAATCGTTTAAACGTATTTAATTACTATCTACATACATACACGGTGAATTTTAAAACTTTTCCTGCTTAAAAACTGTTAGAAGAGCTAATATAAATAAATAAATACAAAAAAAAGTCATCTTTTACCTCCACTAAGGTGATTTGAACCTGGTCCGGAGAATCCTCCTCACTCATCTCCCCTTACCTCTCCCCGCAAGCTGAGCCAAAAAGCCGCCAGCCAATAGAAAACGTGTGCATGGTTTCTCTACTGGCCACGATTAATTGGCGCTCAAATCAGCGCCGAAACATTGGCACACTCTTTCACATAGGCACTGGCAAGCGTTGGGTTGGGCGGATACAATGTCGGAACTTTTTCCCTAGATCGTATATATAGCTATAAGATCTAGGGAGAATGTTCCGACGGGAAAACAGCGCAGCAGTAAAGGGGCATTGCCAAAGACACGCGGAAATTAAAAATTTTAACATAAATAACACAAACGCTTATCACCTAGTGACCAAGTACGCTTACTGGCTACTCTATTACATAATAAAATATTAATTATTAACACAAGCGCCTATCACCCAATGACTTAAGGATCTTACTGGCAACTCTATTATATAATGAAATATTAATTATTAACACAAACGTTTATAACCTAGTGACCCAGGGCGCTTACTGGCCACTCTATTAAATAATAAAATATTAATTATTAACACAAGCGCCTATCACCCGATGACCTGGGGCACTTACTGGTCACTTTATTGAACGTTATACATTATTGATTAATAACACAAGCGCCTGTCAACCAATGACCTGGGGTGCTTACTGGCCACTCTATTGCATAATAAAATATTGATTATTAACACAAACGCCTATCACCTAGTGTCCCGCAGTACTAACTAGCGACTTTGTTAAATAATAAAGTATTAATAATTAACACAAGCGCATACCACTTAAAGGACCGAAGCGCTAACTGGACTCTCTATTAAACAATAAAGTGTTAATTATTAACACAAACGCCTATCACCCTATGACCCGGGGTGCTTACTGGCAACTCTATTAAATAATAAAATATTAATTATTAACATAAACACTAATCAACTAGTGACCCAGGGCGCTTACTATCAACTCTATTACATAATAAAATATTAATTATAAAAACAAGCGCTTATCACCTAGAGACCCAGGGCGCTTACTGGTCACTCTATAACATACTACAATATTGATCATTAACACAAACGCCCATCACCCGATGACCCGGGGTGCTTACTGATAACTCTATAAAATAATAAAATATTAATACAAACGCTCATTACCTAGTGACCCAGGGCGCTTACAGACGCCTTAATTGAATGATATAGTACTTATAATCAACACGAGCGCCTATCACCCAATGACCTAGGGTTCTTACTAGCCTCTATGTTAAATAATAAAATATTAATTATTAACACAAACGCTTATGACTTCATAACCCGGGGTGCTCACTGGCAACTCTGTTGAACAATAAAAAATTAATTATTACCAGAAGCGCGTATCACCTAGTAACTCAAGGCGCTTACAGGCCTCTCTATTAAATGAATTGTATTAATAATTAACACAAGCGCCTATCAACCAATGAACTGGGGCGTTAACTTGCCTTTGTATCAAATAATGAAGTATTCATAATTAACACGAACGCCTAACACCTAGTGTCTTACGGCGCTTACTGGCCACTCTAAAAAATAATAATATACTGATTATTAATGCAAACGCCTATTACCCAATGACTAAGGGTGCTTACTAGCCACTCTATTTAATCATAAAACATTAATTATTGACACAATCACCTAGTAATCCAGGGCGCTCACAGGCCTCTCTATTAAATAATATAGTATTGATAATTAACACAACCACCTTCTACTCCATGACCCGGGGTTCTTACTGGCCTCTTTATTTAAGTATAAAATTCTAATTTTTAACACAAATGCCTACCACCTAGTACTTGGGGCGCTCACAGGCGTTTCTATTTAATGACATAGTATTAATAATTAACACAACTGCCTCTCACTGAATGACCTGGAGCGTTATCTGGCCTCTATATTAAACAATAAAGTATTCATTATTAACACAAACGCTTATCACCCGATGGTCTGGAGTGCTTACTAGCCACTCTATAGAATAATCAAGAATTAATTATTAACACAAACGCCTATTACCCAATGACCTGGGGTGCTTACTGGCCTCTTTGTTTAATAATAAAGTATTAATTTTTAACACAAACGCCTACTACCCGGTAACACAGGGTGCTTACTGGCCACTCTATTAAATAATAAAATATTAAAAATAAACACAAACGCCTATTACCTTGTGATCCGAGGTGCATTTAGACCATTCTATTAAATAATAATTAAGTATTAATTGTTAACGCAAAAGCCTATCACCTAGAAATACAGAGCGCTTACTGGCCTCTCCCTTAAATAATAAAGTATTAATTATTAACACAAGTTACTATTACTTGATGACCTGGGGATTTTACTGGCCACTCTGTTAAATAATAAAATATTAATTATTAACACAAGCGTTTTTTATCCAATGACCTGGAGTGCTTACTAGCAACTCTATTAAATAATAAAATATCAATTATTAACACAAACGCCTATAACCCGATGACCTGGGGAACTTACTGGCCACTCTGTTAAATAATAAAATATTAATAATTAACACAAGCGTCTTCTACCCAATGACCTGGAGTGCTTACTAGCCACTCTGTTGAATATTAAAATATTAATTATTAACATAAACACCTATCATCTAGTGACCCATGGCGCTAACTTGCCTCTCTATGAAATAATGAAGTATAAACAATTAACACAAGCGCCTATCACTCAAAGACCTAGAGCGCTAACTGGCCTCTCTATGAAATAATAGAGTAATAATTATCAACACAAACGACTATCACCTGATAACCTGGAGTGCTTACTTGTCACCCAATTCAATAATAAAATATTAATTATTCACACAAACGCCTATCACCTAGTGTCCCGCAGTACTAACTAGCCACTTTGTTAAATAATAAAGTATTAATAATTAACACAAGCGCATACCACTTAAAGGACCGAAGCGCTAACTGGACTCCCTATTAAACAATAAAGTGTTAATTATTAACACAAACGCCTATCACCCTATGACCCGAGGTGCTTACTGGTCGCTTTATTAAACGATACATGTTATTGATTGATAACACAAGCGCCTGTCACCCAATGACCTGAGGTGCTTACTAGCAACTCTATTAAATAATAAAATATCAATTATTAACACAAACGCCTATAACCCGATGACCTGGGGAACTTACTGGCCTCTCTATTAAATAATCAAGTATTAATTATTAATACAAGCACTTATTATTTGATGACCGGGAGTCATTACTGGCCACCCTTATAAATAATAAAATCTTAAGTATCAACACAAACGCCCATCACTTAATGACCCAGGGCGCTAACTGGCCTCTCTATTACATAATAAAATATTAAATTATAACACAAGCGCCTATCACCCGATGACCTAGGGCGCTCACTGGTCGCTTTATTAAACGATACATGTTATTGATTGATAACACAAGCGCCTGTCACCCAATGACCTGAGGTGCTTACTGGTAACGCTATTAAATAATTAAATATTAATTATTAACACAAACGCTTATCACCTAGTGCCCTAGTACGCTTACTGGCTACTCTATTACATAATAAAATATTATTTATTAACACAAACGCCTATCACCCGATGACTTGGGGTTCTTACTGGCAACTCTATTATATAATGAAATATTAATTATTAACACAAACGTTTATAACCTAGTGACCCAGGGCGCTTACTGGCCACTCTATTACATAATAAAATATTAATTATTAACACAAACGCCTATCACCTGATGACCCGGGGTGCTTACTGGCAACTCTATTAAATAATAAATTATTAATTACTAACACAAACGTTTCTCACCCGATGACCCAGGGCGCTTACTGGTCACTCTATTACATAATAAAATATTAATTATTAACACAAACGCCTATCACCCAATGACCCGGGGTGCTAACTGGCAACTCTATTAGATAATAAAATATTAATTATTAACACAAGCGCCTATCACCCGATGACCTGAAGCGCTTACTGGTCGCTTTATTACATATTATACATTAATTATTGATAAATAACTTAAGCGCCTGTCACCCAATGACCTGGGGTGCTTACTGGTAACTCTATTAAATAATTAAATATTAATTAATAACACAAACGCTTATCACCTAGTGACCCAGGGCGCTTACTGGCCACTCTATTTCATAATAAAATATTAATTATTAACGCAAGCGCCTATCACCCGATGACCTGGGGCGCTCACTGGTCGCTTTATTAAACGATATATGTGATCGATTGATAACACGAGCGCCTGTCACCCAATGACCTGGGGTGCTTACTGGCCACTCTAATAAATAATAAAATATTAATTATTAACACAAACGCTTATCACCTAGTGACCCAGGGCACTTACTGGCCACTCTATTTTATAATAAAATATTAATTATTAACACAAGCGCCTATCACCCAATGACCTGGGGCGCTCACTGGTCGCTTTATTAAACGATATATGTGATTGATTGATAACACGAGCGCCTGTCACCCAATGACCTGGGGTGCTTACTGGCCACTCTAATAAATAATAAAATATTAATTATTAACACAAACGCTTTTCACCTAGTGACCCAGGGCGCTTACTGGCTACTCTATTACATAATAAAATATTAATTATTAACACAAGCGCCTATTACCCGATGACCCGGGGTGCTTACTGGCAACTCTATTAAATAATAAAATATTAATTATTAACACAAGCGCCTATCACCCGATGACCTGAAGCGCTCACTGGTCGCTTTATTACACATTATACAATAATTATTGATAAATAACACAAGCGCCTGTCACCCAATGACCTGGGGTGCTAACTGGTAACTCTATTAAATAATTAAATATTAATTATTAACACAAACGCTTATCACCTAGTGACCCAGGGTGCTTACTGCCTACTCTATTACATAATAAAATAATAATTATTAACACAAGCGCCTATTACCCGATGACCCGGGGCGCTCACTGGTCGCTTTATTAAACGATATATTTATTGATTGATAACACAAGCGCCTGTCACCCAATGACCTGGGGTGCTTACTGGCCTCTCTATTCAACGATAATATATTATTTAACAGCACGAGCACCTATCACCTGATGACCGTTGTGCTATTAATTAATAATAAATATCGTTTAATAAAGCGACCAGTAAGCACCCGAGGTCATTTGGTGCTATGTGCTTGTGTTAATAATCAATATTTTATTATTCAATAGAGTGGACAGTAAGCACTCTGGGTCATCGGGTGATAGGCGCTTGTGTTAATAATTAATACTTTATTATTTAAGAGAGAGGCCCGTAAGCGCCTCAGGTCACTAGATGATAGGCGCTTGCGTTAATAATTAATACTTTATCATTCAATAGAGTGGCTAGTAAGCGCCCCGGGTCACTAGGTGATAGGCGTTCACGTTAATAATTTATACTTTATTATTTACTAGAGAGGCCAGTTAGCGCTTCGGGTCATTGGGTGATAGGCAATTGTTTTATTTTAATAATTATTTATTTAAAAGAGTGGCCAGTTAGCGCTCCGGGTCATTGGGTGATAGGCACTTGTGTTATTAATATTACAATTTCGAATTTCCGCGTATGTCTTTGGCAATGCCCCTTCACTGCTGTGCTGTCTGCTCGACGGAATATTCTCCCTTGATCGTTTAGCTATATATATACGATCTAGGGAAAAAGTTCCGATATTGAATCCGCCTAACCCAACGCCGGCACTGGCAATCTCCCAACTTATTTCTGATAATAATACTCTTATATACCGTAGATTATATGCAATACATATCCTCTTTTTTTTTTTTTTTTTTTTTTTTATTTATCATAGCTCGTAGGTTCAGATACATATACTTTACTAGTTTGGGTTTATCAATAAGCAGTCCATCCTTTGTACGTCTATGTTTCTTGTAATGTGTCACTAAAATGGAGTACTGTAATGGGACAATAATGACAGTATATAGCTCACTTTGAATCAGATGTAGGAAACATCTCAAATATTTTATACTGTCTGAATCTGAAAAGCAATGTTTGTTTACATGTCGTAGGCCCTGTAGCTTGTCATGGCTGCCGCTCTCTCCTTCTTACTTACTCTTACGGCAAGTGTAAAAAATGCTTAATTAATTTTTTAAGAATGATTTTGCGCTCATCTGAAGATATGTAATGAAACAAATCGACAGGAAATTTCCCGCCCTACACGCTGGTATTTTTATTTATGTCGTACCTGTTACCGTTAAAGAGATATGAGTATAATAAACTTCAGATGCGATTTTTACATTGATTCAATTATTTAAAAATTTTGTTATTATTTTTTTTGTTATCAGCGTAAAAAATACGTTGAAAAACATAAACGCCCTCTTGAACAACAAATTTCTAATTCAGAGCTTAAGGTGGTTCTTCACGATGGTGCCGTATCAAAGCGACACGGGACCCTGTGGTTTTCTAATTTTCGATTAGCGTATTATCTGCAACATAAAATGTTGTACTGGCACTTGACTATAATATCATTGCATTTACATACAAATAAACATGCTAATAAAGTCAGAGTAAGAGTTATGAAAAAATTTTTTTTTGACGCAAGGTTCTGAAAATGGCATGTACATACGCTCCTACTCAAGCAGACGTTGCCGCTGATTTCTGCATGATCGATAACTGATTACGTTTACGATTAAATGTCGTATACTATTTCCCTAATTAGCCCATACTTTTGTTATATTATTAGAAAGCTGAAAAGTTCTTCTTTCACTACAAACTTTTTCTATTACGATCTTAAGTCTACTTTACGAGATATTACATGATATCGTAATATGGAAAAGTAACCTACATAAGAATACATGTTAAAAGTGCATTTTTTGACTGACTTGTTTTCAAAAATTTGCCTGATAAGGGGACTTGAATTTTTAAAAGAAGATGCCTTATAACTTTAATAACAATCCCTCCAAGTTTCCCTGCAAGTTTAAATAAATGGGTTAGGTGAAGAACCACCCTAAGCGAGTCATCTACATTACCGAACAGAGACTGTAGCTAACTTCTCAAAAGGTGTCCTAAACTACACTTTTACCTAAAATTCAATTTTTCAATTCCTTAGATATTACTTGAATTTCCTTGTTTTATAGTTATCATCCGGATGGTATCACAGATTGTTCACAGTAAATGACGAGTTACAGTATTTATCAGTTATTTTTAGATGTTAAAATTTTTTTTCCAATTTGTAATTCCAAGTGTTTTTTCATATGAAATTACATATGACATTACCAAGCTAAGACCCCTTATGTAATGTACATTAAACCACGTTATATATATGTAGTGCCAGGCACATGGCTTTACAGAAGCAATACTTACTATATACTTAGTATAGCTAGCTTCTACAATTCCGTCATCTTCTTTCAGAATGGACCTTAGGGTGGGACATAACGTTGCATTCGAAAATTAATTTACTTATTTTGAAACAAGTAAATATTTTACTTTAAGACTTGTAGGGGATACTGACAACCTCTAGCTATCTCTTTCTTTAAACCGTTTTCAAGTTAAAAATCGGGTGTTCACCAAATAGTAAGCCTTAGTCACGTGTAAGATATCACATATTGTTAGATCTACCTACTCAATATTGCGTTTTAAATTTAAGAAATAATTTTGCAAGAAAGAAGCATTCCTCCACTTGCTTACTTTAACTCGATGCTCACACAATTTCTCCCTGCGCTCTCAACTCTTTGTTCAGGGAAAAAAGTGAGTGTCTAGAGTAAATTTAATCAATCATTTTAACTGGTGTGTAAATGCTAAGTAAACTTAATTCAAAGAAAGAGTTTTAATATTATTTCTCTGCTCAAGATGATAAAGATTTAAGAGCTGAATATCTGAAATACAGTGCCAAATTTTAAAAACCCATGATTTTTTTAACTTTGTCTTGAATTTTCCTACTTTCAAATGATTGTTACAAATTTCAATGCAGGGTGTACTTGTATTTTAATCACAAATTCGTTTAAGCTCCTGGAGTTAAAAGTGATCACACTCTATTTTTAGTTCTCCCTGTTTAAACTGTCAACTGATAGTTAAGTATGATCTCACCCAAGATTGCAGGTAACTGAAAGTGAATAAAATAAATTTCTCAAATTTTAAGGTCAAATCTTATCTGATATCTCACCTGAAAAAGCACTGGAGAAGTTAAGAAACACGTTTCATTTTTTTTTAATTGGCACAAGATTCTTTCTAAGATGTTTAGTATGATGTACCATCTCAATAGTAATAGCAGCAGGGCAAGCTCGAATACCGTAAAATTGAATTTTTTTCAAGTAAGAATACTTTTAGAGAAATCGCAGCTGAGTTTTTGGCATGACATAGATGACCTGAGAATTTGGGAGAGATATCACCGAATGGTTGTAGACAGGTATAGGAACTTGTTTCGAAACTCACATCAATATTGGTACTTATTAGAACTAAACAACAGTTTAAGTATCAATTATACGTCTCGTTTAATAGATAAAATATTTTTTTTATCACATTTAAAAATCTTAATAGCTGCAAGTTAAAATGCAGTCTTTCACTATCCTATTAAACCTTAACTTTTATAGTTAATTTAGCAGAATTTAAAACGCCACATCTCAATTAACCTGATATTTAAAAAATTATATAGAAATAAAAATCAGACATAAGTGCAGAGGAGGGTTGTAAATAAAATAAAGACCATTCAGTCATAAAATTTTTAATACTTCATACAAAAAAAGGTGAACATGAGAGTATTTCCAATTTTCAACAGCAAAGTTTTGAATGTAGTGTTTGAATTCTATTAACATTATATGGCTTGTAAGGCGATACATGAAAAAATAAGCAACCCAAATTTCAAAAGTATGGGTAGAATTGTCTGCGATGGAAATGAGCTTTACATAATAAAGCTGGACTGCGGCGAAAACAAACGAAGCACTATTGAAAAGTCAAGCAGTTAACGTTAAGGTTTAACTAAACCATTTGAGCAAAACTATTTGTTAATTATTGGCCGATGGATTAGTGTTCTGAATAAGTGTAATATTGTCGCCTTTAAGCATGACGCGTCCAATAGGCTTTCTAATTTTAGACTTGACGTTATATTCTTCAGCGTCATCAAGAACTAAATTCATGTACTCATCAAAGCCGACTATGTGACCCTCTATACGTAGGTTAACATTCTCGTAGAGCCAAACCTGGACACGCGAGCGATTCTGCAGATAACGGAAAATCAGGTTGATGGGCTGCACCATCACCTTCTGCACTTTTTGGGGTCCTTTGTACGACATTTGGCTTTTACTTTGTAATTATACTTCAATTGAAAGTTAAAATAATTACGACGGACCAATTTTGAATTTCGTAAACAACTTTATATTGGGTAAATGCAACTTCACGTTCGTGTGCATAGAAACACGTAAGACACCCCGGACCATAGAAATATTATCCCTATGCGACTCGACTCGTGATTCGTGATAATCGTGATCACAAAGGGATAGTTGTAAGCAGCATTGTTTTACCAAATGTATCACGCACATAGTCTATGACTGAAGAACTGAAGCGCTGCGCAACGGCAGCGTCAGTGTATACATAATAATTATGAAAATAATTGTTTGGAAAAAACAATTTATTTATTTTTTATTACATGAGCATAATTATTAAGTAATATTTATCATAAGTCTATTGCGCTGCGCAATAGCGCTATCCTGCAGCGCAACAGGACTATCCTGCAGCGCAATAGACTTAACACTGCCGCGTATCGGGACAATTCTATCCTGCACGCTCTATTGCGCTCAATATGACTGCAGCGAGTGCAGCCTAAGAGTTGTAACCAAGAAACATACGACATAATACACACATAATAGAATAATAGATATAAGAAGGAACAAGCGAACAAGCCTGGACACAATACAGGCTTATTGACACAACAGGCTTGGTCTATATATTAATTATTCTCACCAAAGAGATATTAGTTCGAAATATCTCTATGTTTCTCATGCGTAGAAATTGTGTTTCACGCACTCCGAAACGTTGTTTTCTAACCTTATGTATTGTTTACAAGTTAAATATAATATTTTAAAAACGTTACAAAAAAATTGCCATGAGACTCTCTTCTTAAATTCAAAAAATTGTAAAAATAAAAGTTAATGTGAATAATTCAATTCTGAAGGCCTCGTTATGATAAACTCATAGAGATATGAAAATAGAGCACGCCAAAGATCTGGTTTATTGTAAGAGAGCGCGACACGCGGAGTCAGAGAGAAGGCTGCCAGTGAGTCACCTTATTTCTTTTTCTAACCAAAGCATGCGCAACTGCCAACTGCTCACTATCTGTGTTAATGACTACTAGACAAAGACAGTAAGACACACGGGATGCATTCCGTGAGCACTGGCCGTTTAATCTAAGCATTTAGATAACATGTAGATAACTTATTAGCGCGAGAGAGATAACACATGTCATTATTTTTCTCTTGCACTTAAATGTGATCTAGGATACCGAGATCCTTGAAGATTAACTGCTGGAGCTTATGGAATGCGCCCTCAGGGACTTACTGGCAGGCCTGGCAGCCTTCTCTCTCACTCCACGTATCGAAAGATTTTGCCCCTGGCGCGCTTTATTCTAATATCTCTATGGATAAACTAGTAAGCAGCAGAGATTAGTAGGGAGATTGCTGACTACCATGCTACAGAGTGTGCCCACTTTTTTTCAGTGGTTCGAGCGCCCCACCACGGCTAAGCGGCCAAACCAGGCGCACTTTTTTTTTTATTTAAGAAGCACGGTAGGGGTATGAAAGGAGTGAATTCACGTGGAAATTTCCAAGCTCTGCGAACTCCGCAATTAAGCAACTTGCTAATTTCGACTTAAAAAAAATACCCAAAACTGTGGAATCGTTAGCAACGTTTGCAACCGCTTTGTAAAAAACTGTCGGATCAAGCAGTTTTGCAAAAAAAAATAAATTTGATACCGTCGTGCGAGAGACATAAAAAGTATCTCATCCACCCTTTGTAGTGTGTCTATACTATCAAAATTGATATCGATCGTTTGCAATTTAATTGTCGTTTATGTTGAACAGTTGCAAATTGTCATATTTTTATGTATAGCAGGTAAAATAATTATTTTTGTCGAATGTGGAATGTGCGATTTTTTCTCAATACAATAATACATAATACGTATTGCTGCGCATGCGCCGTGTATACAGTTCCACACAGCTCCATTAATTCGTTCCATTAGTAATAGGTATGGTCCTTGGTCCAACCCAACACATCTGGTATATAGGTCTACTCGTTTTCTGTGTTTCTGCTAGCAGACAGACAGATGTCAAGAACGCATACATATACTTACTGTTGTTGTAAGTATTTACAACCTATCCGTCGCCTTGGTGGTATTCCTTGTGATAATAAACAACTTTATGTAGCTACAACTGGATTTCTCGATTTCACCTTTGTTTCAATTTTGGAAAAGTGGCACTTTAACAGACATAATACCAGTTAAATAGCCTTGAAGTAGTATTTACAATAATCAATCTACATTTTATGTTTGGATATGTTTTACATTACATTTTTCATTGCCTATGGTGTATTTATTTCATCAAAATAAACAAGAATTGGATTTCAAGTTGAAGACAAAAACAAAAATTCAGACACTAGAACCAGTAGTCTGAGACTGTCTATGTTTTACTTTTTTCAATGGGGAATTGCAGAACTGGTGCCTTCTCTGTCGATGCTCAGTTGATAGCTACTGTGTCTGTTTATCATGCTTTTTATCAAAGTCCTCGACATTGACAGGATGTAGGATGAATCTACTCTAAAGTTCTTGGTGATCAGAACATAACATGAGCTCCTTCGAAGTCCATCGAAGAAAATGTATCTTGGTTTTTGGCAGTAAGGACTTTTCAATCTCGGTATTTGATTATAGTAAATAAGCTAGATAGAGTTATTCAAGATTTCTGCATGATCACAGATGTAGATGAGGTATGGGGCCTGCCATTTCACTTAAAAAGGTGATTATCATTTTTACCATTTTAAATTTCAGTACATATAAAAAATTTCTTTGTTATTTTTATTTTAACATCCAGTGTCATTTCGAAAAGATTCATTGATAGATACTTGTTTGCTCATACTGGAGCAAGTGTGACAGGTAAATGATAGTTCACTCTTGATGGAATAATTTTTTATGGACGTAGCTGTGTGCATAAAACTCTTGAAATGTCTCCAGAAAGCAGTCCTTGTCATCCGGTTATAAACTCTAGTAATAACAATCGTACATTCATAAACTGTACCAGCATTCACAACTTGGAGCGATAACTTCAGAACAAGAGGACGAATTTCTCTGAATTAAAAGTGCAGAAAGATGTAAGTTTCTTTTTGAAGTGAGCAAGGTGAAGTATTCATGGCTCTTGAAAGGAAACAAAATCGTATTAAATATTAATCAATATTGTTAAGAGCACTATTATAACAATTCGTGGTGTCTGATATTACAAATTAAACTTTTTAAAGCATGAAAAAAAACTTATCAAATAAAAGCTGTTATAATTTTGTAGTTTTTTTTAAATCTTTTTTATTTAACATAGCCATTTTTTACAGACTTGAGTAAGCTAATGTTGGGAGTTAACTTGGACAAGCAAAGCTGTATACTATTAATAATCTTGATATGCTAGTCATGTGAATCGATTTATTACCAAGAAATTTTGTAGCAAGGTAAAATTCTAATATACAATAAATATTTTTTTTTACTAATTTGAATTTTATCATAATTTTTATTAGTACATGTTTTTACTCAAATTTCAAAATATTGTGCCATCGCACCAGTAAACTTGTCTAACTTGTACGCTGTGAAAGGATCGATGTCTACTGGTACTATTAGGAACTTCTTCAAAGCAAGAGCACAAAAAAAAAAAGAAAAAAAGAAAAATTACAGTCCAAATTGCACGTCACGACCGATAGACTTGTTGAGTCTATGTAAGGATAACATTAAAATCAAGTGCCAGTACATCATGTATTAATCATATGTATTTATTTGGCCTTGAAAAAAGAGGGATTCAGTGGATTGTTCAGTACTTCATTTGATTTTTTTTTTTTTTTTATTTAAGTAAGTTGTTTACTCTTAATGATAAATTAATTGGAATATCCTCAACGTTATACTTTAAATTGTATTTATTTGTCATGAATTTTATTTAAATAGTCAACAAACATAACGACACAAGCATAATCAATGCTCTGAAGATCAATTGGTACATGGATTGAAAAGTATCAAGGCGATTCCATATCCTCATCATGTACGCTACAGTCGCATGTACACGCAAGAGTACTCATCACAGGGCATCCGGTGCTGATGTCTCGTTTCGATGAGCATGTAAAACGAAATGGAATGTGTTACAATGATTCTCTTGGCAAAGATGGTCTTGCTTATTGTAGCTAATATGCTAATCAAGACATACTAAAAATTCTCAAGCTTTGCAAACTAAAATTGTTGTACTTTCATCAAAAAATAGAGATCAAGACTTATTTTTGTAAAATAATGTTTATTACTTGTCATTATCATATAAAAAAAAAATATGATAAACACCTACTGAACTTATACTAACAACTTACTCTAGGGTTTGTAAAATACATATTTTTTCTTTGATAACAGGCTGTTGTTGTTTTATCCTTCGAACAATTTAATTAATGGTGTTAATGTTTGTTGACTATTTAAATAAAATTCATGACAAATAAATACAATTTAAAGTATAACGTTGAGCATATTCCAATTAATTTATCATTAAGAGTAAACAACTTACTTAAATAAAAAAAAAAAAAAACAAATGAAGTACTGAACAATCCACTGAATCCCTCTTTTTTCAAGGCCAAATAAATACATATGATTAATACATGATGTACTGGCACTTGATTTTAATGTTATCCTTACATAGACTCAACAAGTCTATCGGTCGTGACGTGCAATTTGGACTGTAATTTTTCTTTTTTTCTTTTTTTTTTTGTGCTCTTGCTTTGAAGAAGTTCCTAATAGTACCAGTAGACATCGATCCTTTCACAGCGTACAAGTTAGACAAGTTTACTGGTGCGATGGCACAATATTTTGAAATTTGAGTAAAAACATGTACTAATAAAAATTATGATAAAATTCAAATTAGTAAAAAAAAATATTTATTGTATATTAGAATTTTACCTTGCTACAAAATTTCTTGGTAATAAATCGATTCACATGACTAGCATATCAAGATTATTAATAGTATACAGCTTTGCTTGTCCAAGTTAACTCCCAACATTAGCTTACTCAAGTCTGTAAAAAATGGCTATGTTAAATAAAAAAGATTTAAAAAAAACTACAAAATTATAACAGCTTTTATTTGATAAGTTTTTTTTCATGCTTTAAAAAGTTTAATTTGTAATATCAGACACCACGAATTGTTATAATAGTGCTCTTAACAATATTGATTAATATTTAATACGATTTTGTTTCCTTTCAAGAGCCATGAATACTTCACCTTGCTCACTTCAAAAAGAAACTTACATCTTTCTGCACTTTTAATTCAGAGAAATTCGTCCTCTTGTTCTGAAGTTATCGCTCCAAGTTGTGAATGCTGGTACAGTTTATGAATGTACGATTGTTATTACTAGAGTTTATAACCGGATGACAAGGACTGCTTTCTGGAGACATTTCAAGAGTTTTATGCACACAGCTACGTCCATAAAAAATTATTCCATCAAGAGTGAACTATCATTTACCTGTCACACTTGCTCCAGTATGAGCAAACAAGTATCTATCAATGAATCTTTTCGAAATGACACTGGATGTTAAAATAAAAATAACAAAGAAATTTTTTATATGTACTGAAATTTAAAATGGTAAAAATGATAATCACCTTTTTAAGTGAAATGGCAGGCCCCATACCTCATCTACATCTGTGATCATGCAGAAATCTTGAATAACTCTATCTAGCTTATTTACTATAATCAAATACCGAGATTGAAAAGTCCTTACTGCCAAAAACCAAGATACATTTTCTTCGATGGACTTCGAAGGAGCTCATGTTATGTTCTGATCACCAAGAACTTTAGAGTAGATTCATCCTACATCCTGTCAATGTCGAGGACTTTGATAAAAAGCATGATAAACAGACACAGTAGCTATCAACTGAGCATCGACAGAGAAGGCACCAGTTCTGCAATTCCCCATTGAAAAAAGTAAAACATAGACAGTCTCAGACTACTGGTTCTAGTGTCTGAATTTTTGTTTTTGTCTTCAACTTGAAATCCAATTCTTGTTTATTTTGATGAAATAAATACACCATAGGCAATGAAAAATGTAATGTAAAACATATCCAAACATAAAATGTAGATTGATTATTGTAAATACTACTTCAAGGCTATTTAACTGGTATTATGTCTGTTAAAGTGCCACTTTTCCAAAATTGAAACAAAGGTGAAATCGAGAAATCCAGTTGTAGCTACATAAAGTTGTTTATTATCACAAGGAATACCACCAAGGCGACGGATAGGTTGTAAATACTTACAACAACAGTAAGTATATGTATGCGTTCTTGACATCTGTCTGTCTGCTAGCAGAAACACAGAAAACGAGTAGACCTATATACCAGATGTGTTGGGTTGGACCAAGGACCATACCTATTACTAATGGAACGAATTAATGGAGCTGTGTGGAACTGTATACACGGCGCATGCGCAGCAATACGTATTATGTATTATTGTATTGAGAAAAAATCGCACATTCCACATTCGACAAAAATAATTATTTTACCTGCTATACATAAAAATATGACAATTTGCAACTGTTCAACATAAACGACAATTAAATTGCAAACGATCGATATCAATTTTGATAGTATAGACACACTACAAAGGGTGGATGAGATACTTTTTATGTCTCTCGCACGACAGTATCAAATTTATTTTTTTTTGCAAAACTGCTTGATCCGACAGTTTTTTACAAAGCGGTTGCAAACGTTGCTAACGATTCCACAGTTTTGGGTATTTTTTTTAAGTCGAAATTAGCAAGTTGCTCGCGGAGTTCGCAGAGCTAAATTTCCATATAGGCGCATATTTTGGGGACGCGTGGAAGGGGTATACCGAATGTACACCTTTTACGAGGAGAGGAGTGGAAATGTCGGCTATATAGCTGTATAGCTGAGCGCACAGCCAAAGCAAGCGACGACACGAGTTTTTCTCTTTTGAGTCTTTTGACTCTGCAACTGAGTGAATTTAACTGACTTACTTTTATCGCTCTGGCTTCAATGTTAAGGTAAAAACACCAGTACGTGAACACTTCCTAAAATTACACCAGTAGATTGAACAGCTTGAATAAACTATTTTTAATTTGAGTGGATGAAAAAAAAATTTTCTGATATCCTTTGATCGTTCTTTAGATAAAACAAAATTTATATTTCAGTAAGTCTTTATACTCGAAACGAGAAAAAATTATTTATTCGTGTAACTTGTATGAGGTGGCTTGTGAGACTGTTCAGGTACTGGTACCACTAGGTTTTACCTATGCCCAGTACTCGAACACATAAAAACGATTGAAATCACTGTTAATCAATAATAATAGTATGTCAAGCCAGTCGTTATAGTTTTCATAATATGTTACCAATAAAATTAGAAAGAAATTTTTCGATTTGGTTATTTGCAATACATAATTAAAATAGAAATCAGTAGAAGGCAGCTAACATAACCTCTCTCCCATTTAATTAGCATGGGATGTTCAAATACTCGGTCAAAAATACGTATCGGTACCAATACCTGAACACGCTGCTCATTGGTAAAAAAACTTTAAAATTAATTTATTAATTGTACACATGACCTAGAAAAACTTTTTTGTTTTTTTTTTAAAGGAATGGTAGTTTTCCTACGAGTTTGAAAAGTCTCTGTTTGCGAACCAAGAGGTTTGCGGCCCGAGCCGAAGGCGAGGGACATAACGAGGTTCGTAAAGGAGACTTTTCGAACGAGTTCCGGAAAACTGCTTTTTCACCCGAGGAAGTACCAGCCTCCCAAAACCACCCGAGGGCGGAAAAAAATATAAACATACTGGCACAATGACTGTTTTGTTGTTATGCAAATCAGAAATTCAATAAAATGAGAAAACAAAGACTTTATGGAAAAAGTGTTCACGTACTGGTGCTTTTACATTATCTATAAATCTTATTTAATTAAATCGTGAAACTAAATTCTCATTAATTATATGCACAGACTTTTGATTTCAATACATTATTTTTTAACTCTCCCGTACTCTTAACATTCTCAAATCCATTTGTGTTTTTAAAAAATATGTAGCTTTAACTATTTTTTAAGGTTTTTAGTACAGCTTTAACCACTAATTTATTAATTTTATACATCCTAACTGCTGTGAACTGTAGGACCAAGCTAAAACCCTTTATTTGATGCCATATGTAAAAGCATATGTAATGACATATGGCTTTCCTGAAAGTTTTACAGAAGTAATTCTACACAGAATTCTGACATTCTTCAGGTGGGTCTTTTTTACTTTTACTCTTAAAAGACTCATTCTTGCACTCACCCGATGGTATCATTGTTGAAAGTATTAAGATGCTTTTTTTGCATTTAATATAAATGATTAAACTTCCTTAATAATCTACAGCCTCAAAATATCTTAATTTTATTCATCACCCTTAGAGGTAATTCATTTTTTTTTTTTCAAACAAAATACTGCGGTGCTATAAGAAATATTTTGTCTCAGAATCTTGCCGAATAATTTTTAATGCTTACTCCTCGAACTGTTTCATTCATTTTATTATTCTTCTGGCAGTCTAAAAATGAATAAAAATAGCACACCTTATTAAAGAATTGCAAACAATTTTAAAATTTTTACAAAACTATTTTCTATTGTGTTCATCAAATTCGTTTACTGATTAAAATTTTAACATTAAGTAAATAGTAGTAGCCAGCCGGCATTTTTTTGACGTTATAGAATAATCATAATTTTTTAAATGTTTTAAACTGTACAAATTATGTTAAAATCCTCAAAAGTTATTTTAGTATCATAAAATTATATTACATTTTTAAATTATTTGGTTTATTTTATTATCATTTATATTTTAAATTGCAGTTGTAAAATTAAATTTTTATTTATTGATTTATAAAATTAGAATACAACAATAATTTTTGTTACAACACGTTTACGTCGAAGGAATAGGTAAAAGACAGACGAGTTTTTTTAAATTGGGATAATAAATAATATTTATAAATATAAGTATAAGTTTTATTTTTTTTATTGATATATACAATAAATATATAAATTGATAATATTTATAAATATTGTCCGTTATTTTCCTAATTTAAAATTGGGTACGGGGAGTTCTGTCTCTTCGTGGTTATGATATAGCTGAATTTAAATAGGTTATTCACTTAACCTTTTCAAATGAGACGATATTTCCACGTTTATTATTATTTAATAATAATGTAACGTTTTGATTTATATATGTAAATATATCATGTCATGTATGTACATACAAAAAATAATGAATATTACATCGTTTTAAAATAATAGTATTACACAAAAAAAGTTTAATGCACCGAGAAATTTCTACTTATAAATGAATTAAAACACTTTAATGATAATTATATTACGATATATTATTTATAATTATTAATACGTGATTAAACATGAATTCTATATTTCATGAATATGTATGAAGTCCATCTATTTGCCTCCTTGGCGATGTGGAAAAAAAAAATACATGAAAAGTATTATTTTGCAAACTACGTATATAATTAAATATATTGGATGGAGCGCGCAGTGGCTCAGTCGGCTAGGTTGTGGATTGACACGCGGGAGACCGTGGTTCGATTCCTGGCCAGTGCGACTTTTCGGGCAAGTACCTCTGTGTATTTTCACATGTGCTTTTTCACCACGCAATACTCCTCGAGAAGGGCTTAGGCGACCTCCTCGCAGCACAATTGCCTAATTTCCCCCTACCCTCCTCCCAGTAATGGGAGGCCTCTCATCCTTCTTCCCTTCCTTCTCCCAAGTGCTAAGTGCCCTCAGTAGTGCCCTTTATTCGCTCCGTGCATGACACGTAGCGCCGCCCTCGGCGTCAGAATCGCGCAATACCGTACCCCCGTATGACTAAATCGTAACACTGTCGCTTATAGGAAAAAGTATTATTTATTGAATAAGACGTACATACTGCTATCGCATAAACATCAGCACCCTAAAAAATGGATATGATTATCCAAACAGGCTTTAAAAGTATAAGTTGCAACATAGTTTTTAATAATGAAACGCTGAAAAAAGCTAAAAAATTAGTAGAGAGTGGGCACGTTGCCTACGTACAGGAATATGTAAATAAAGGAGTCGGTCATCTGATCAATTGCTATGTTGTGAGACAAACATCTGTCAGCTTAAATCCATACAAAGTAGAATTATCTGTAAGTACATTATTGCCTATGCTTGACAAATGTAGGTTATGGTAACATATACATAAATGTGATACTGTCTCGTACGCATTTTTCGTTACTTTGTAAACGTAAAAACTGATTCAGATTATACAGCTAGCGGCAGCCTATGTCGACTGCTTGGAGTTCTTGCTCTCACGTATACAACATTACATGTGTGTTGTGTACTACATGACAGATGATATTTAATAACCCATTATTTAAAATTTTGGACGATTTGAAGTGCCCAGCAAAATTATTTATCCGTATTATAGACCCGGTTTGGCTAAATAACATTTTTTTTCCGCCTTCGATTTCTCAACTAATTACTTCAAATGAAATAATATCTTTTCTCATATAAGACAACGCTTACTGTTCATGGGGGTACGGGTTTGCCAACTTTGCTCACCTACAGCGCTGCAGTCGTTTTTTTTATCCCCTCCAACCTGATGCACGGAGCGAATAGAAGCCGGACGTAAAGCACTATAATATAAAAAAAATATATATTGGATATAGGGATAATTTGTAGTAAGTAGAAAAATTGTGGGGCTACAAGAAAATTAGTGTGTGAGGTTCGTGAGGGGACAAGAAAAGTGGTGTGTGGGGGTGTGGAGGGACAGGCAAAATGGTGTGGGGAGCTGCGGGGGGTCTCAGGAAAAAGTTAGAAAATGCCAAATTAACGATGAAAACAGTCGAATTGTAGCTTATATGTAGGGGGGGGGGTGGGAGCTGTGGGGGATATGTGGGATGCCTTACACAAATAACTATATAATATAGGAAGATATATATCGATTAAAAGTTAAAAATACCTGATTAAAGTCGGTAATATCCATATTCACAGAGTCCACCAGTTCAAGCTCTTGCTAAGGAAGTTTCTTACATAGATTTCTAGAAAAAAAAATTTAACCTGCATAAAAATTAATTTTTAATGTTTTTTATGTGTATGCATAATTCAATAGATACTAACCTATGTTTATGGAACACATCATTACTAAAATACTGTAGAATTGTTTTACATTTTATATACAAGGCAGCTTCAACATTGTAATTGTGTTCATTCAGTAATCTGATGCAGTCAATCATATTATTATCTGACATGGTACGTAAGAAGAACTATCAATAACTGAAATCAGAATAAGAATTATTGCATAAATGATAGCATACAACAACGTTATTCAATTATCACTAAGGATTAAGCAGATTCCATCTGAAAAAAAGACCGAATTACATGTGTAATTACTTTTGTAATAACTTCAGGAAAGCCATACATGGACATTACATATGGTTTTACATATTACATTATACATAAGGGGTGTTTTGGCTTTTGGTTTTACAATGCCATATGTAATCCCTATCAAAAACTTCAATGCTGAATCAACATTGATTTCAGCGTTGAATCAACGCTGAACCAACGTTGAATCAACGTTAATTCCATGAATAACGGAACACTGAAATCAGTCGTAAGTTACATTATTGATTCAACACTGAGTCAACGTTGAATCAGCGTTGATTCAGCGTCGATCAAAACGTTAAAATTAAATTTTAAAAAATTACAAAGTAGAATAGTAACATTTTGGGCAGACATATGGACGTTTATGAAGGTACTCTCCGTATGGTAACACTAAAACAGGGGGGTTCAGTTATTTGATGTTAAACTGTATTGAATACGCATTAAATTTTTTTATTATTAAATTAACGTTTAAATCAACACTGATTCAACGCTGATTCAATGTTGAATCAGTGTTCATTCAACGTTGAATCATTGATGAATCAACAATGTAAATTACGACTGATTTCAGTGTTCCATCATTCATGGAATCAACGTTGATTCAACGTTGGTTCAGCGTTGATGTATCGCTAAAATCAACGTTGATTCAGCATTGATACAGCATTGAAGTTTTTGATTGGGATGCTATAAAGAAAAACAGATGGAATTGTAAATTCGTAAAAAGAAAAAAAAAATTATAATCTAGAAATATAACTGCAGAATATCGTAATTCGTTATTCACTATGACCTCAAGGTGTCACCATCAAGATAATAAATCTAAAACAAAGGAGTTCAGCTGATTTGTCTCCAACATAAAAAAAAATCATTTTTCCTAAATTTCTTAAATAGTAGTTCAATCCTACTGTTTTGCAGTTTTCATCCAGATGGTAACACTAATCTAATTAAAAAAATAACGCATATTCTGCAGTTGTTTCTAAATCATTCCATCTGTTGTTCATTATGTAATTACATATGGCATTGCCAAAACCCCTTATGTAATGCCACATGGCTTTCCTGAAGTTTTTTAACAGTACAAAATATCAATCAAGTATCAGTACATACATGTTTATTTGAATATATAAATAAAAACTTTATTAAGTTAACAACTTACTCATGTCCTGTAAACTGCCTTTTAAACAATTAGAGGAAGATATTTAATAGCTAAACATGCACACAAAAAAGCGGAAGTGACACTGCCTTGTTGTATGCAAATGTCTGACTGGACGTGATCAGACCTATTAAACTCCAGATAGCTCAAATCAGCAGGTACTATAGACGTCAAGTATCTACGGATTCTGCTAGACTTTATCAGACTTTTTGACCTCTGATGCGTAGGTACCATTTACGTCAAGTCCTATGAACAACCTTACCCAGGACGCTTACTCGTCACTTCCATTATTTATAATTATTAAAATTATAACGCATGTGCCTATTCCTATACGATATGGGCCGCTTACTAGCTGCTATAATTTTTGATAAAGTAGAAATAATTAAGCAAGCGCCAATTACCACACAATCTAGGAAGCTTACTGTTCGCTTTAATAAATAATAAAATGAATATAAGAAAGTAAGCGCTGATAACCACACAACTCGGGGCACTTACAGGTCACCTTAATGATTTATAATAAATAAAATAATAACGCAAGTTCCTGTCCTCGCGCAACTAATGCGCCAAACAATCCGTACCGCTTACTAAGCGCTTCATTAACTGATAAAATAAATAAAATAATGCAAGCGCTAATCACCACAAACCCAGAAAGCTTACTGGCTGCTTCAATTATTGATAAAATGAATAAACAGTAAGCGCTCTTGATTGTGTGGGGTTTGGAGCTTGCGTTTATATTGTATTTTTTATAAATTGTCGTAGTGATCAGTGAGTGCACTGAGTTGTGTATCGATTTGCGCTTGCGTTACTATTGTGTTTATAAAAAATAATCATAGGGACCAGTAGGGGCCCCAAGTTTAGTGGGAATAGGCACTTGTGTTATTTTTTTATTAATTAAGAATAATTGTAGCAACCAGTAAGCGCTTCGGGTTGTGTAAAGATAGGCACTTGCGTTGTTAAATTAATTATTATCAATAATTAAAGCAACAAGTAAGCACCCTAAGTTGCTCTGGGATAGATGCTTATGTTATTTTATTTATTATAAAAAATTAAAGTGACTAGTAAGTGCCCCAGGTTGTGCGAAAAACGGGGCTTGCGTTATTATTTTATAAATCATAAATAATCAAAGAGACCAGTAAGTGCTCTGAGTTATGTAGTGATCAGGCTTGCTTTAGTATTTTAATTTTATTAATAATTAAAGCAGGCAGTAAGCGCCTCGATTTATTTAAGGATTGGCGCTTGTGTAATTATTTTATGTATGACAGACATGGCCGCGTGATAGAAGCGTTCATTTTTGGTCAATCAAAATGGATGCGCAACGCCACACCTAGTAGTTAAACATTATGGATACATCTAAATTATTGTATCAAAAGGTGCATATGCATGGATAGCGGTACTTTAAATATAAGTTCTCTAGACAGTTGCTCTGCAGTAATCAGTAAACTCTAGTAAACAGGAGGTTAGTTAATGCAGACAATTCAGATAACATTGACGTAGGTAATTCTGAATACAACAATTATCTTACAGGATATTTTATGCATGCACATTTATTTGTTTTACAAATTACTACGTCTTACTGCCATCCTATGCAAGCAGTACAGCTGTTAAGTTCCAACACATTAGTTGAGCATACCGGTCTGTTTGCTGATTCAAAATAACACCTTGTAAGAACCAGAGCATATAAGAACTCTTATAATAAATTGGTAGATATATATACATATGATATTCAAATCAGCTGTGGTAGAGCCTACCTAATCTTTTATATCGTTTGCATGGCATGGTGACTGAGCCAGATAATTTTTATTATATAAAAACCGTTATAAGAAATGGAAATATATTAGTTAATTTAAATATTAAGATATTTTTGGGTGTTTGATTTTAATCACAAGCATTATTTCGCAGGTACAATACGCTGTACAACAAGATCTAACTTTGAGAGATAAATTAAGAAATTGGAGCATCAATAATATTTTTACGCTGAGAAATTCAACGATAACTCAGCTCTTACATATTTTACACGAAGGACTCACTGATATTCCAAAAACAGCTGAAACACTCTTAAAAACTAAAAATTTTCGAAATCAAACAGAAATAATGAGATCTTTAAAAGGTACCAATGGATTATACTTATATTGCGGCACAGCAAAAGTTTTAGAATTATTTTTGAAAGAGGCAAATTTTGAAAATGAAAAAATTGAAGTGTTTATTAATGTCGACGGCATTCCTTAATATAAAAATTCAAATCAGCAATTTTGGCCAATACTTATTAAAATTTATCACAAAAAGTACGTGTGCAAGCCTGGAGTAATAGCTATTTATTGTGGAGATTCAAAACCCTTATCTGTTGACGATTACATGCAAGATTTTATTACCGAAGCTACTCAGTAGATCGAAAATGGGATGACGGTATGAAACATAAAATACTGTTTTAGTATTAAAGGATTTGTTTGTGCCACTTCCGCAGGGGCGTTTTTAAAATGTTGTAAGGGTCAGAGATTAGTAGGGAGATTGCCAGCGCCTATGGTAGAGAGTGTGTCGCTTTTTTTCTACTGATTTAAGCGCTCCGTCGTGGCAGACCAGTCGAACTATACGCACGTTTACAGCAGCGCAGGGGAAGACCAAAATGTGCGAACGATATGTACCTAGTAGAAGGGGAAGGAATATGTGCGTACACATGTGTATAACTATATACGTTTTGGCTGCCTCCTGCCTGAGCTCTCGAGTCGAGTCCCACGGCTCTCGGCTACCGCTGCAGCTCTCGCATGCACGTATATACCTATATATGTCTTCAATGCGCTGTATTCTCTCAAAAAAGATTTTGTTATGAATGTTGGACCGTTAACTATGTTATTATGTCCGGTAATATATTACTCGTTAAATAGGTAAGTATTAAAAATATTTGTACAGCTAAATATCGCTTAATACTGAGTTTTTTCTCGTTTAAAGTGACAAATCGAGTCATGATTACGTGAGTCCCGATGTTTAATGTAAGTTCTCAGAACTTCTCAATAAAATTATTATTTTTACAACTCACATAATGTATGTTATTATAGGTACACTAAAAAAAAAATTTTACATGATATATAAATACGACGTACCGTAACGTTGGAAATTATTAATTCTTTGATAAATGTTTGCTTATTAAAATTTTTTCAACTAAATAAGAGCTCTTTGCTTTTATTTTAACGTTTATTTAGCAATAAAAGACTTTTCTAGAATTAAAATGTCGTTCTTCGACAGATGTAACCTTTTCAATAAGAACAAGTATTTATTAAAATATTCAGAAAAGTATTAGTTCTGCTTTAAAGTAGTTATATTTTAACACAATTACCAATTGAGAAAAAAACTTCAACTCAAACCTTGGAGCTTCATTATAAACGTATGTCACTGTTGTAACATGGTAATTTTTTATTGTTTGTTAACGTTCGTTTGTTTTTGTTATTAATTGTTGTTTAACAGTGTAAAGGCATGTCAACATAGCGGATATTCAATACAGCTTTGAGATCGTGTTATGGTCGGTCGCATAAGGGCTGATTAGGAGCACCTATCTTTTCTCACACGATTACTTCAGAAATCGGTAAAGTGAGAAGAGCCACGTAGCGAGAGATTTCGAATCTCTCACAGGCGTTTGGTCACGACGCGCTTTTATTCTGTGAAACGACGATCGCTTCCTTGACAACTAGTTCTTTATATTTTTTGTTTATATAATAACTTCAAGCGAGCGTGCTAGTTTTTTTCTAAAAAATAGTCTCTGTCAAGTCGTCGTAGAGACACAACACGTATCAATAAATCAGTTAAGGAAAGATAAATGTTGCACGGTTTTATTTCGTGAAACAAGTCGGTAACAGTCACTTTATGCACCCATGAGACCAATGCGCTAGTAGTCGAGGCAGCTAAGTACTATGCCATGTCTCTCTACTTTAATCACTCCCGAGTTCCAATCTCCGGCGAGATAAATTTTTTTTTTTACATTTGGTTTTTTTTTCCCCTTTTATTTCGATAATACTTAGTGTAAAATTTTTTTAATGATTCTATTTTATTTTTATGTTTAAGTTGCGTAACAAATAATCTTAGTTTTATTCATTCGTTGGGGGATTTTTTTTAATTTAAAGTGTTTTTTGTAACAATATAATGCTAACAACGAGGCACATGTTTATTAACATTTCATCCTCGTTCAGATGGCTATGCAACTATTATTGGTATATTTAAAAAATTATTCAAACAACTCAAGTTATTTCACGCCGGATTGTCAAAGTGCTATTATTAACACTTTCAAAGAGGATCACACCTTTTATAACCTAATTAACAATCATATAAAATGTAGCTAAATAATTATAAGACTATTAAGAATCAGAGAAATTAAACTAAACTTTTTTAATCAACAAATTGATAAAGTGGGATGTCACAGCACAAGCTCTCGTCAAGAGAGTGTTCCTCTGCGTTCCTTTTTCGAGAAACAATATGTAAATAAGACTAATACATAAACCAAAGATTGCCTGCGACTCCTGTTATTTTTAACATAATTTTTTTATAAACATTTTCATGGACATTTCTGCTCACGCAGCTTGCATATCAAATACATGAATTTATTATGTACTTGTTCAACAATATATAATTGGTCAATAATATTTTCCCCTTACGTACATATATTCATGAAAAGAAACAGAATCATTTGCAACTTCGCAACAATTTTATTACCCAACCCCTTAAACATTTATGAATTAGCATAAAAACTTTAGCTTTTTAAAAAATACCTTTTATTCTTCGTTACTACAACGTCAGCCAAGTTTACTTTCACTTGAGCCTTGAAGCTTTGTTATTAACATATGTTAAATTTAATCACTACGTGGTCAGAGTTTCGATAGCCTAGTTGGTTACGCCGCTGAGCGAATTTTTTGCCTCGACAATCTTGGGGTTCAATTCCCACTCAAGGCATAACAACTTTTTTTTTCTTTCGAAATTTTTTTATCATACAAGTATGTTATTTTTTTGACTATAGTATTTATTTACGTTTCATATATACGATCCGTAATAAATACTTACTTGTTCATCCCATTTTTCATCAACTTACAAATTTGCAAATATTTATTATAATGGTATTTAATAGATGAAAATCATTTTTACTGAGCGATTTTTGTAACCAGCTAACGATGTATTGCATTTTGCAACATAAGCTATAAGAAAGTGCTGTAATTATCTATATTCATTATTACAGAAAAATGATTACATATACAAATCCGATCGGTCATTTGAAGCTTACAGGTTTACCGCCTTTATCTACAAAAGAAATCGTAATCGATGCATCTGATATAAGTCATTGTTTTATCAACGGCTGTCATAAACAAAATTTTTATTTAAAATACTTAGAAGAGAATACGATAATGGGTATAAGAGTATGAAGACAATTCATTAAAATGTATACTCTGTAAGAATTAGTACAGCCGTTCCTGCCTAACGATACAGCTTTTGTTTTCGTCACAGGCGCGTCGAGGCGTTGTTGTTTTAATTGTGTCTACGCGAGGCAGCGCTTTTAACACGCATCAAGCACGCGACATTCGTTGATACACGTCTGCTATTGATGCATCGTGTTTGTACACCGTAAATCTTGTACTGCTTTCAATAGTTTTGAACTAGTGTTGCGTGCAGTGACTACTTTTTAGTGTTGTTAGTTCATATAACAGCTTGCTTTTTCGCGTTTCTGTTCACTCGTTGGTATGTAAACAACGCAACGATGACGAATGACAACGTATATTCACGGTGTCAATACATAAACTGTCATAATGGACCACACAACGGACACTCTCTGCGGCGATTTCCTGCAGATGAATTAAGACAAACTGAATGGTTTTAATTAAAATGTTTCAAATACATTAAACAAAATTTAAAAAATCTAAATATTTTATTTCAAATACATTTCAAATAAAACGTTTTAAATATAAAAAACTTGAAAAACAATTATATGTGGTCAGTAGATTTCAAATAATGTATTTGATATACAAATGTATTTGATGAAAGTATTTTAATGTATTCTATGAAAAACATATGTATTTTAAATAATTCGCTACAAATACAATTGTAATTAAATTTTTTATTTGAAATACTTCATCAATTAAGTGTACTTCAAATCTTTAAATAAAATACTTGACTACATACATTTGTACTTGATAAAGTAATTGAAATAAATGCATCAATTACAAAGTATAATTTTTCAACGTGTTTGTATTAAAAACAGATCTGTCCACGACAAATTGCGTTACCAGGAAATTCAAAGTTTAGATATTTTGTCTTATTCTGTGGCCGTAGCTAAACGTAAAATATTATGATTCAAAGCAAAATTAATACTATCATATTATGTCGAATATTATTACCCAAACCAACCATATAAAATTTTTAAAAAAGAACCTTAGGAGAATTCATAGCAAAAGATATATTTTTTGTGCGTGTGCGGTGTGTAGTTTTTCTGTTCTCGTCATACTCACAATCCTTGCATCTAAGATTACCTCTTAAGTAATTATGAAAACACATACATGTACATACATCCACACATTAATTTTATGTTTTAAGTCATGAGGATAAATATTTATAATTTCTTACTTTTATATTTAATTTTTGTTTTGAAACCACCATAGAGCGTTTTTAAGCCGAAAATTGGATAGAGCTACTTCTAGTACTGGAGCATTTGTGTTCTGTAAAAAAAAAAATTCTGGTAACTGGTGAGACATCATTCAATTAAAAAATCTTTATCAGCCTCAGCGCTTGTATATACATACATTATTGAAATTATATAGGGAGCCACTACGCATTTGTCAGGAAAATGTGTTGTTAGTGGGGAAATCACTCGGGAACAACCCATACTGGAGCGATCCCGCAACACTTTGATTTCACACATTTGTAATAGAAATACGATATTTAAATACATTTTGTCAGACAATGTATTTCGTACAATTTATTTAAAATAAAGTATTTGAACTACTTTCTATTTAAATATTGTATTTAATATTTATTGTATTTAAATACAAATTTATTTAAAATACAAACGTATCTGACATTTTTATTTGAATTAAATAGTAGAAATACTATATTATAAACAAAAATAGTATATTCTTCCGAAAAATTTTTAATGATTGAAATATTTTATTTGAAATAAAATATTCATTCAAGTATTTTGTTTGAATTACTATTTTAAATATAGTTATAAATAGAGTATTTAGTTAAGATGTTTTATTGAAATAAAGTAATTAAATTTTTTGATAACTTGAATTAAAGCTGAAATAATGTATTTCAGAGTATTTCAACTCTGTCAAATACTGCCCATCTCTGATTACAGCAATAAAAAAAATAGTTTACAAATTTGACATTGATCATTTAATCAGTGGTTTTATTTACGATTAATTAATTTTGCAACTAAGAATCTCGCACAGTGGCGTGGCATTTATATAGTGGAGAGGGCGCTTTGGGTCGGCTCGGGCGTCAATGGTGCGCTCGGCTTGTAGCACGCGGTGGCGGCAATTGATCTTTTGTTTACGGCAAAGGGGTTGATGAAATCAATCAGAAAAAAAATTTCTCTTATCAAGTTAACATTCAAGAAGGGCGTGGGTATGGTCTGAAGTCAAAATAATAAGTAGGACGGCCGTTACAGCAAAAAAGTGAAAATACCGTATCTCGGCTCCTTTTGGTCCCATAGAAATATTTTTGTTTAAATTCATTTAAAAATAAAAGCAGCAATGTGCAGTTGGTTGCAAAACTCTAATATCAAAATTGACGAAAATAAGTGCCATAACAATGAGTTTATTTAATAACTTTTTTGTTTCTTATCTTAAAAATCTAAAATTTAAAATTATTGAAGATATTATCTAAACCTATCGATTTCATTATGTTTCATCACGATATTTTTAGCAAGACAAATATTATAAGCAATTAAAATTTTAAATAAACAATTTTGCAATAGATTGTCGATTGCAAATTTTGCAATCGGACTTGCTGCATATTGTTTAGTATACCAAAGACTACAATATACTCGATTTTCTTTCAACTCCGAGCAGTAGACGTTCTGTTTTTTAATACTTCAACTTTTTGGGCAGTTTTGGTCTATTTCCTTAGTAGATATTAATGCGATTGGCCCCACAGCAATTTATCTTATATTATTAGCTTATACAATATTCAGTTAACTTCTAAGGTTACCACTTCATAAACTCTTTTTAGCCACAGGCACGTCAAATTTTTGTAGCACAAAAGCACCTTAAATTAGTAGGATGTGATTATTTTTTATTTTTATTTATTTTTTTTTTTTTAATATTACCACACCGAAAAAATATACAGGCTACAATTACTGTAAATTAAAAATAGGTGACAAAATCAAGCATTGGGCAGCATCATACAAGCGGTCAGCCGGAATATGTAATAGACATTTTAACGATGCTGATTTTGTGAAAAATGATCAAGGCTAAATAATATATACGCTTGCTACGAAATTCAACTCCCATTTACTGGCAGGCACCTGAAGCGAAAATCGTGTATGAAAATTACATGACACAACATCGAATCGAACGGGAGCGACAGTCACAGGAGAAACCATCATGCGAACAAACTGAAAACCAACCTCAAGAATCAACCTTCACAGAAGTTAATGTGCCTGCAGCATCGATCAACGATGCTGCTGTCACATTGAAGAACATTGATGTGCCTGTTGATTCTAGCGTTGATGGTATATACCATATGGTTTGTGGACAAAATGATGTGGAATATAGTGACAATGTGTTACCTGAAGAGATCTCGAGTGTGACGAAACACGCGAGTGATGTCATGTATCCTTCTGGAAAACAGATTTTTTTAATTTTGGAGAAGTTGAAGTTAATGAACATTACTTAAGCTTTGAAAGAGTTGAACCACAAAGTAAAATCGTAAATTCCAGTAGTGGCATAAACAGTAGTCATATTCCAGACACCAAAAAAGGACTAAATAATAGTAAAACTTCTTCAAGTTTAAAATCAAAGTCAGTTTTATGTAAAGCCCGACAAATGATTATTAATCTTAGGAAAAGAGTAGTAGATTAAGAAGTAGATAAAGCCAAAAATCATAGAAAAATCAAAACGTTAAAACAGCAATTTCAACGGAAAAATTTAACTATTAAAAACCTGATTAAAACGGAGGTTCGCTCTATTAATGATATTTATAGAAGGCAAAGGTCTTTCTTAAACTGCTGCTACTTTGGTAAGGATGCAATTCAAACGGGAAAAGAACGAATATAACGAAGATGAAAAAAACTTACGTAAAATAATATATTTTCATTCTGCGTCTTGCTATAGCCGGTTGCGAGATTTAAAAGTAAGATTAGCAGGGGAATCAACGGTCAGAGGGTGGGTTGCTGAGTACAATGTTTTACCGGGTTTGAATGATGTAGTTCTGCACTCGATTGAGAAAAAAATTATGTCATTACCACCAGAAGAACGCGTGTGTGCTTTGAAGTTTGATGAAATGTCGATTAAATCAAGTGAAGAATATTCGAAAGCGCAAGATCTTATTAAAGGTTTTTCAGATATGGGTGAAAATCGCAGGGGAGACAAATTAGCTCGTCATGCTTTGTTACTGTGTTTAGATAGTATAAATGCTAAGAATCCTTGGCACCAGTTGCTTTCTTTTGGTTTTAATGAGCACGGTGCAACGTCTGAAGAGCTTTTTGAAATCATCAGAGAAACCCTAAGTGCGTTATTTAAAATTGGAGCAAATGTAAAAGTAATCGTTTGTGATCAAGGTCCAAACAATCAGACACTTATGTGGAAATTGTTTAACGTAACTAGTAAGGAACCTTATTTTTTTCTGGAAAATCGCAAAATTTACGTAGTCTTTGATTGGCCTCATCTTATAAAATGATTGCTTGTCCAATTAAAATCCCACAGATACATTTACGTCGATAACAACGTTATAATGAATTTTTCTGACATAGTGAAGACTTGGGAACTTGACTCGAAAAGTAGCACTTCAAATGTTTTAGGTTATTTAAGTCAAAATCACTTCACACCCAATAATTTCGAAGTTATGAATGTTAAAATAGCGATGTAACTTTTAAGCCGTCGAGTGGCAGCTGCGGTTCATACAGCTTCGCAAGACCCTCATGGATTGGTATCTAATACTGCGGCAGATACTGTTAAATTTGTCGAGAAATTAGGTGCTGTCATTGACGCTTGTAATAGTTATTCTTTAAGAACTGCAGATAAACAAAAACGCCCTTTATCAAAACAAAATCCAGAGATTCTTGAGCTGTTGAATGAATTTATTGAATGGTCTGAGAAATGGTACACTGTAGTAATAACTAGAAGTTGTAAGGGTAAGCGATTTATTAAAAATTCGAGACCACCTTGTTTCAAAGGATTGCCTCAAACGGTAAGAGCTTTAGTTTCATTGTATAAAGATTTAAACAAAGAATTCCTAGATTTTGAGTTGGCGACAGGTCTTTGCTATCAAGACAGCGTTGAGCATACTCACTCGTGGTTCCGAGGGAGGTGTGGTTTTATTAATAATCCTACTTGTCGAATGTACCGTTAAAGTTTTAGACACATTTTGTCAACAGATGCTATTGGAGCCAGCAAACGAGGTAACGTCACGATCAATGAAGCACTCTTCCTAATAAGCTCGAGTGAGAATTCTCTGGTTAAAGATGTAACAGTTTCTATTGGTTCAAATGAAATTTCTCAAAATTCAAAGACTGATGAAGTAGTTATTCAAGAGAATAAAGAAAGTTCAGTTTTGCCTGAATACAAAATTAATGAGCTTTTAAACATGGCTGAAACGATGCAATCACTTGTACCAATCGATTGTACAGAAATGCCTGATTTTGAAGCCAAACAACTGTTTGAACAAAATTCAATTGCTTTTTTGAGTGGTTACGTGTGCAAAGCATCGTTGATGAAAAATAAGTGTAGTGATTGCGAAAGAATGATGTCGAAACCACTGACAGAAAACTTATGTTATACTGAAATATATTTAGAAAAAAGAGAGTATCCCCATTCAGATCCAACTTTACCAACCATTACTTATTTATTAACTAGACCCAGCAATTACTTTGTCAAAATTATTAGTTATCAATTACATGCTTTTAACAATCATCATGCAAGTGTTTGGCATCAAAGAAAACTGTTACTATCTTTGACTGAAATTGTTGAAAAATATACAAATGACGTATTTCCTGAATGGTTTGATAAAAACATAAATGTTACGAACACAGGTTTTTTGCTTTACAGAAATTGTTATTAGTTAAAGTTTATAGAAAAACGAGCGATCATAATCATGGTAGACCAAATGAACAAAACAATACCCAATCAAAACAATCCATCTGGAAATCCATATGGAAAATCCATATGGATTTCCATATGGCGTTTTGGAACAAAATCCATATGGATTTCCATGTGGAACTGTCGATCCATATGGATTTCCATATAGAAACGCTTATCCATATGGATTTCTATATGCTAATGCTTCTTCATATGGATTTTTGTGTAGAACTATGGATCCATATGGATTTTTATATGAAACTTTCTATCCATAAGAATAATATACTTACCATTAAAATCAAATATGAGCGCCAGTAAATTCCGTGTACTCCTCGTGAGTGGGAAAGAGACAGAGCATGAGAGCCGCGGCCAGCAGCGGCCGACCGTAACGATGCACACGCTTGATTGTAAATTAAGGTGGTTCTTCACGATGGTGCCGTATCAAAGCGACACGGGACCCTGTGGTTTTCTAATTTTCGATTAGCGTATTATTTGCAACATAAAATATGTTGTACTGGCACTTGACTATAATATCATTGCATTTACATACAAATAAACATGCTAATGAAGTCAGAGTAAGAGTTATAAACAAATTTTTTTTTGACGCAAGGTTCTGAAAATGGCATGTACGCTCCTACTCAAGCAGACGTTGCCGCTAATTTCTGCATGATCGATAACTGATTACGTTTACGATTAAATATCGTATACTATTTCCCTGATTAGCCCATACTTTTGTTATATTATTAGAAAGCTAAAAAGTTCTTCTTTCACTACAAACTTTTTCTATTACGATCTTAAGTCTACTTTACGAGATATTACATGATATCGTAGTATGGAAAAGTAACCTACATAAGAATACATGTTAAAAGTGCATTTTTTTAATGACTTGTTTTCAAAAATTTGCCTGATAAAGGTACTTGAAATTTTAAGAGAAGATGCCTTATAACTTTAATAACAATCCCTCCAAGTTTCCCTGTAAGTTTAAGTAAATGGGTTAGGTGAAGAACCACCTCAAAAATAAAGGGTTTGCAAAAAAATAACATCCGGAAACGCCTTAGGATTTTTTCAAGGGATGTTTGAAGAATATTTGAGAACTTTGGCAACATCAAAATTTTTAATTTTTATTGTTGTTTTGCATACTTGAAAGTGGCGATTTTCACGGTTTTTTAAACTTTGTACAATTAATATCTCGAAAAGTATTGATTTTAGAGAAAATTTGCAAGACATCTTTTTTGTTTAAAATTGTCCAAAAAAGCTAAAAAAACTTTTTTCAGGGCAAAATAAACAATATTTTTAATTTGTTCAAAAAATTTTGTTTAAACATTTTTCCTACAATTTTGAAGCCTGGCAACATGCAAATTTGTTTGTAGGTGATCATTTTGCGTAAGATCATGCAAAAAAATCCTATCCAAATAATTTCTCCCACGAATTCCAGATTACGACCCAGATTATGAGCTAAGGCTGCCTGTGCAGGAGCCCGAGCAGATCGTGTGCACATCGTTGGATAAAATTCCATTAATGCCTGAGCACTTGAGCAGGTCCTACGTAGGCAGCTCAGGTCCCTTTCCAGGACCTGTTCAGTGCCTGAACTCAATATCTGTTCGGGTATATATATATATAGATACCTATAGGTATCAAGACTGTATCAAGCCTTAGAGAATATATACATGGAGGAAGCATTGTATGCTCCGACCGCGAGACGAAATGAGAGAGACAAAAGACAAATAGCAGTACAACCTTTCTCTCTCTTACACGCCTCTGATTGGTTGGCCCCCTTCCGTATATATAGGTATAATCG
This sequence comes from Copidosoma floridanum, assembly GCF_036245765.1. Taxonomy (NCBI): domain Eukaryota; kingdom Metazoa; phylum Arthropoda; class Insecta; order Hymenoptera; family Encyrtidae; genus Copidosoma; species Copidosoma floridanum. Next base: position 1,099,697 of record NW_028321890.1, on the reverse strand, counting down.
TATGATATATCTGCTCTGTTCCCCCACGACCGCCACTCGTGGATACGACTATACCTATATATACGGAAGGGGGCCAACCAATCAGAGGAGTGTAAGAGAGAGAAAGGTTGTACTGCTATTTGTCTTTTGTCTCTCTCATTTCGTCTCGCGGTCGGAGCATACAATGCTTCCTCCATGTATATATTCTCTAAGGTATCAAGCACATATCGCGAATATTGCCTTCTGCTGTGCCAGACCAATAGTTCTCGTTTTTCCCTTGGTGGCGCTGCTTCAAAATTGTGCACGTAGCGACGTAGCGAATATACAGCGTTGGGTTAGGCGGATCCATTATCGGAACTTTTTCCCTAGATCGTATATATAGCTATACGATCTAGGGACAATGTTCCGTCGAGCAGACAGTACAGCAGTGAAGGGGCATTGACAAAGACACGCGGAAATTCAAAATTGTAATATTAATAACACAAGCGCTTATCACCCAATGACCCAGGGCGCTAACTGACCACTCTGTTAAATAAATAATTTTTAATAACACAAGCACCTATCACCCAATGACCTGGGGCGCTAACTGGCCACTCTGTTAAATAAATAATTTTTAATAACACAAGCGCCTATCACCCAATGACCCGGGGCGCTAACTGGCAACTCAGTTAAATGAATAATTATTAATAAATAACACAAGCGCCTATCACTCAGTGACTTGGAGCGCTTACCGGCCACTCTTTTAAATAATTAATTATTAAAATAACACAAGCGCCTATCACCTTATGACCCGGGGCGCTTACTGGCTACTATTGAATAATAAATTATCAAGGAATTACAAGAGCGCCATTTAAAAAGATCTTTGTCGTACTAAAAAGGCAATCAAAATTGTGATATGTTTACATATGTTATCGATCAAGTTTTCATTATTTAATAGTGTTACAAATAAGTGTCCTGGATTATCAGGAAAAAGGTGCTTGACATTTTTATTAATAATTATTTATTTACTAGATTTGCAATTAGCGCCCCAGGTTATACGGTGATAGGCGCTTATGTTATTAATAATTATTAATTTAAAAGAGTGGCCAGTTAGCGCCCCGGGTCATTGGGTGATAGGCGCTTGTGTTATTAATATTACAATTTTGAATTACCACGTGTCTTTGGCAATGCCCCTTCACTGCTGTGCTGTCTGCTCGACGGAACATATCCCCTAGATCGTATAGCTATATATACGATCTAGGGAAAAAGTTCCGACATTGAATCCGCCTAACCCAACGCTGAGCGAATATGGCTATGAATTAACCATCATTTCCGCATGTATACGTGAATAACTGAATAGTAAGTAGTTTTCTTTTCTCAATCGCCACATTGGTGTGCATCTTGTGTTAAGATCCTGAAGAAATTTTTCGTTCTTTTTTGCACACTGCGACTTGCTTGATGCTTATAAAATATTATGTAATGGTACACAGAGAGTTATTTTTTATTGCAGTAAGTTATAATCAAACAATCAAGACGTAGTAACCAGAAATCTGCCGAGCCTTTTGAGACATAATTTAATGAAAGACGATGACTATCTTTACACGTGCAGCTTATATCGAAAAATTTCCTAATGAAGTCGAAAATTTTGTTATTAATGCCATTGAAGTTGGCAATGTTAGAGTCATCGACGAGTTCATAGATTCTGGACATTGCGTTAATTCCTATCTCAGTAGTGGATGGACTTTACTAATGTACGCTGCATCATTCTCCCAGGTAGAGGTTGTTCGACAGTTGCTGAATCGTGGCGGAGATCCAAACCTTCATCACGAAGGCTTCACGCCACTTATGGCACTGAGTTCCTCTACCAGCAGGCACTCGGCTGATCGCTTGCAGTGCTTAAAATCCCTGTTAAAGGCAAAGGCTGACGTGAATACTACTAATAAACTTAAAGAAACGGCCCTAATGTTTGCAAGTAAAACGCAGCAGTCTGACTTTGTGCTTGAATTACTAGAGCACCAGGCTTGTATTGATTTTACTGATTGTCAAGAGTGGACTGCATTATTTTATGCAGTTGCCAGCAATAATGTACATAATGTTGAAGTCCTTTTGAAATGGGGAACTGATTCAACTTTGAAAACTTATGATGCCCTTAGCGTTTATGATGTAGCTGTAGCTAAGGGACACGAAAAATTGATAACTTTGTTAAATAGTAATTGTCCAGGCAAATGCCAGAATATAAATGTACATGCCACAATGTTTTGGACAGATCTGTTTCCAAATCTAATCAAACTAAGACCAGATGAAGTGGATTGCAACGTCGAAGGCATCTTGTATGGAATGGGCTTAAGCTGTTACAATAAACTTTTTTATGGCATGAATCTGTCACAATTTTTAACATTAGAAGAAAAAGATTTAGTACTACTGGAAATCAATCTAAAACTTCATAGAAAAAAATTCATAGAAGGTTTAGTCAGGTTTCATAAACATGAATGGTCTAGCAATGTAGTAAAACTGAATGTTACTCAAGAGTATATTTCTCTCAACACAATTAAATTATTAGGAAATATTAGTTATCAATTATGCATTATGTCTAGTAGCTTGTACTTTTTAATAAATTATCGGTCCCAAGTAGAAGAAAACCAACAATCACATCTTACTTACTTAAACAAAACAAAAATTATGGAAGAAGTAACAAATATTCTAATAGTAGTTCAAAAAATAAGAGATAGCATACTAAATATACGAACAATTGTCTATTGTATGAATAAGCGAAACTCTAATTTATGTTTACCAATATTTATTACAAAAAAAACTAAAAAACATAAAAGTTGCCTCTGGATGGTAGTAATTATTTCTGTAGCCAGTACATATTTGCTTCTAAAAAAAGCAATAAAATGTTAGGAAAACATTAAAAACTCTACAGTTAAAACACAAAAAGATCTGTACTATTTTATTGATGTAAATACATGTGTCTAGAGTGCATTTTTAGTTAAAAGATTGCATTTCTTTCAGTTAACACTTTTGCATACACCATGGTGTATTGAATGTAAACTTATATTTTAGACTACTGCAATACATACATCATTAGTTATAAACACTTATTACATTCGAACACAGAGTGTTTTTACAAAATTAAAATTTTTTTGTGCCATTTTCCACATCAAATACACTTATATTCAAAATTTGTTTTCTTTGGTAAATGCTATAATGTTTATTTGTATACACAGCCAAAATAAAGTGTACTTAAATACAATTTTTGTCTGAATTTATTTCATTGGTCTAAAACTACTTAGTTCAAGGAAGTTGGTGTTGAATGACATTTTAAGATTTTTGAATTTTCATTCTCTTATATCATTAAAATTATCACTTATTGACGTCATTATAATTAGCAATCGTTAAAATCTCGTCCCGATTCAGGCAATACTAATGGAACTTAATTTGTAACTAGCACTGGATAGACTAATTAGAACTAAGGTCCTCTATTGGGATTCCAAAAGGTCACGAGACTCGCGATGTGTATTGGGATTCCAAAAATGTCTAGTTACTCGCGATATACATAGTCATTTGGAGGAAAATAACATGTTTTAGAGGAGATGACAGTACCTCAGCTGTTTTTCCTTAACTTAATAGGTCTTTTGCAGATTAAAACTTTTCTCTGAAAGTGCGAAAACGCACATTTAACCTTACCAAAACTCTGTTTTCCCTATACACCCGATCGGATATTTAACTAGGCTGCCTCGGTAGTCAGAAGGGGCCTAGATAGGCCCAAGGTAGGTTTTGTAACGGTGGAATTGGTAAGGACTATAGGAGGAAGCCTGGCCAGGTATCTTCCATCTCACTCTTTCTTATACTGTAGCTGTAGCTAGAATGAATAGGTACAAGGGTACAACTGATGCGAATGACAGCAATTTCAGAGCAGTGTGTGTAAGATAATTAACTGACATGTTAAGGGTTCTCTGCATTTTTATTGAATAAATTAAAAAATTTTTGTTTGTAAAATGACTTAAACAGTAAAATAATCGTTGTCATTAAGTAAGGAAAGGATCAAGAGAAATCTTGCTTTCAAACGTGCAATTGCAAAGGAGGAAAAAAAAGAAATACATGGCTCCAATATTTGCATAAATTACGACGGGTTATTGGGTTATTGGGTCAAAATCAAAATGCTGACGACTAAAACATTTAAAATATTCTCAGTTTTATTAAATTGACACTATTTTTTTCCTACTGTATTTTTTTACAATGTAAAAATAATTAATTTTTTCAATAAAAAGTTACCATTGTTGTAAGACGATATACTATTTTTTTTTCTCCTAGTCTAAGAATTCTTGAAGTACCGTATATTACGCACATCTAGAGAGCGAGGTTAAGGAGCAGAACAGAACATATACTTAAAGCATTTTCGGTGGGGGTATGCAGAAAATGTACTCTACACGGAGAGGGAATTTACGGGTTTATCGCATGGAGGGTATCTGGCTGTTAGCGCATGCAGCCTCCCCATGCGTCTAAAACGCGAAGCTGATGCGCTGGATGCCAGCCAGTGCTTGTGTTAAGGCCCGTAGAGTGTTACATGCTATCAACACATGCACGGAGAGGGAATTTACGGGTTTATCGCATGGAGGGTATCTGGCTGTTAGCGCATGCAGCCTCCCCATGCGTCTAAAACGCGAAGCTGATGCGCTGGATGCCAGCCAGTGCTTGTGTTAAGGCCCGTAGAGTGTTACATGCTATCAACACATGTGAGTACACGGCTGCGAACCAAGAAAAGCCGTAGCCGAAACTCATCGACTATGTCCGAGCTGAAAACGCAAGGAGCATGATGGGTTTAACGCATGGTGGCTCTTGCGTTTTGGGTATCAGCTGATGGTTGGCGCAAGAGTCTGCTATATACGTATATGTATACACGTTATGCATATATGATTCTCATAGCCTTTCGATTCTTTCCAATGTACTAAGTGCAGCAATTTTGAGATGTGCATTGTGTACGAGTGACAAACGGTGTAACAGCTTATGCATCTCATCGCAAATCATTTAATTTGGTACGTAAGTATATAAAGATGATGCATTCGCACAAAATTTTCAATGTTGTGGTATTTCTAACCAAAACATCAGAAATAAGTTTACACACATATGTGTATATATATAAACATACATATATGTACGTTAGAATAGGCAGTAATTATTTATTTGTCAAATATTTATTAAGAAATATCTTATTGCAACAATACTTATCTTGTGTCAGAAACGCAAACGTAAATTTTGAGTACGTCAACATTTATTTTTCCTTCATTACATGCAGCAGAAACAAGCGAGAAAAAAAGAAAGTAAAAACGTCCTATATTATACAATTTTTTATTTTGTTACATTAATTAAAATTTTTTTTCCTTTCTAAAACTTGCATAGCGTTTAAAGTTCATACTTGTAACACATTTTCATATGTAATACTTAAAAGAACAGAAACAGCGTTAAATGTATACATATTTACATGTATATATACATACATAGCATATATATATAGGCGCTCGCGCCTCGTGCCAACGCTGCCAACTATCAGCTGATACCCAAAACGCAAGAGCCACCATGCGTTAAACCCATCATGCTCCTTGCGTTTTCAGCTCGGACATAGTCGATGAGTTTCGGCTACGGCTTTTCTTGGTTCGCAGCCGTGTACTCACATGTGTTGATAGCATGTAACACTCTACGGGCCTTAACACAAGCACTGGCTGGCATCCAGCGCATCAGCTTCGCGTTTTAGACGCATGGGGAGGCTGCATGCGCTAACAGCCAGATACCCTCCATGCGATAAACCCGTAAATTCCCTCTCCGTGTGTGAGTACACGGCTGCGAACCAAGAAAAGCCGTAGCCGAAACTCATCGACTATGTCCGAGCTGAAAACGCAAGGAGCATGATGGGTTTAACGCATGGTGGCTCTTGCGTTTTGGGTATCAGCTGATGGTTGGCGCAAGAGTCTGCTATATACGTATATGTATACACGTTATGCATATATGATTCTCATAGCCTTTCGATTCTTTCCAATGTACTAAGTGCAGCAATTTTGAGATGTGCATTGTGTACGAGTGACAAACGGTGTAACAGCTTATGCATCTCATCGCAAATCATTTAATTTGGTACGTAAGTATATAAAGATGATGCATTCGCACAAAATTTTCAATGTTGTGGTATTTCTAACCAAAACATCAGAAATAAGTTTACACACATATGTGTATATATATAAACATACATATATGTACGTTAGAATAGGCAGTAATTATTTATTTGTCAAATATTTATTAAGAAATATCTTATTGCAACAATACTTATCTTGTGTCAGAAACGCAAACGTAAATTTTTAGTACGTCAACATTTATTTTTCCTTCATTACATGCAGCAGAAACAAGCGAGAAAAAAAGAAAGTAAAAACGTCCTATATTATACAATTTTTTATTTTGTTACATTAATTAAAATTTTTTTTCCTTTCTAAAACTTGCATAGCGTTTAAAGTTCATACTTGTAACACATTTTCATATGTAATACTTAAAAGAACAGAAACAGCGTTAAATGTATACATATTTACATGTATATATACATACATAGCATATATATATAGGCGCTCGCGCCTCGTGCCAACGCCGCCAACTATCAGCTGATACCCAAAACGCAAGAGCCACCATGCGTTAAACCCATCATGCTCCTTGCGTTTTCAGCTCGGACATAGTCGATGAGTTTCGGCTACGGCTTTTCTTGGTTCGCAGCCGTGTACTCACATGTGTTGATAGCATGTAACACTCTACGGGCCTTAACACAAGCACTGGCTGGCATCCAGCGCATCAGCTTCGCGTTTTAGACGCATGGGGAGGCTGCATGCGCTAACAGCCAGATACCCTCCATGCGATAAACCCGTAAATTCCCTCTCCGTGTAGGAGCAAGCTAAGCCGCGTTACATCACGCCATCTGCCTCTATAATTTTGCCTCGCTAGGACCTAGCTAGGCGAGCTAGGCTGCCTAGGTAGGCATAAGCTAGACCCCCGCTAAGCTTTCCGATCGAGCAGATAGTCGGGAACAGGAGAACTTCTTACAGGTTGAATGTGCATTTTCGCATTTTCCAAGGAAAGTTTTAAGCTGCAAAAGATTAACTAGGTTGAGAAAAAATAGCCAAGGTATCATCGTCATCTTCACAAAAACATGTTATTGAAAGGATTACATCTTATTACAATCGTTGAACGTTTAATAAAATAATAATAAAATTGCACCCATAAGGCCTGTCTTATTTTACTTCTAATTGACTATTGGGATTCCTAAAGGTCACATGACTCCCGATAAATAGCCAAGTGGGGGAAAAATGAGACAGGCCTTATGGGTGCAATTCTATTTTAATTTTTTTAAACGTTCAACGATTGTAATAAGATATAATCCTTTCAATAACATGTTTTTGTGAAGATGACGATGATACCTTGGCTATTTTTTCTCAACCATTTTTTGGGCAAGCATCACGTACTAATCTCTCCATCTTAGATCACCAAAACAACTGAGCTCTGCAAAAAATGTGTTTTAAACACCAACGTACCTGGCGTCACATTAGGAGACGTTAGTAAAGATTTCAAGAGCTCTGCAATTAGCTCTAAAGCTTCAGACCTAGTCTTCCTCATGATCAGTCTAGTGCTACAACAGAAGGCCAGAGAAGATGACCCTCAGGCAGTCATATTTACTGGAAACTTGAGCTACGCAAGAATTTAGCTTACCGGTTCTTTTTAGATCCATCGGACATCAAACTACCTTGCCAGCAAATACATTACAACCTTACAAAGATAACAAAAAACATCCTTTAAGGCTCAAAAAAGTTTGAACCATGCCAATAGTCACAAGGAAGTGAATAGGAAAACTTCAAATGCTTCAAATATTTAAGATTTTTAGCGTCAAGAAACTGACGCAGAACAATCATCGAGATTGAAACGGCAGCGTCAAATTCGACAAGTAAAGAATCCATTACGTGAGAGATCAGATTTCAGTTAAAACCCTGACAGTATGATAACTTGTGGCGGTTACTGGCCAGTCTATTAGATTGTCAACTGTTTAACAATAAAACAAGATCCTATTACCCAGTGACTTGTGGCGCTTATTGACCAGTCTATTAAATTAGTTATTTAATGATTAACAATAACACTAGCGCTGAAACACAGCGACCTAGGGCGCTAACTCACTGGCCGCTCTATGAAATAATAAAAGATTATTCAATTACTTAAGCGCCTATCACCTAATGACCTGAGGTCCTTACCCACCACTCTGTAAAATATTAAAATAATAATTAAAAACACAAGCACCTATCACCTAATGACCTGTGGCACTTTCTGGCAGCTCTATTCAATGATGAAATATTAATGAATAACATAAGTGCCTACAACCTGATCACCGGAGACGATTACTGGCCACTCTAAATACAATAAAATGTTAAATAAAAACACAAGCGCCTATTACTTATGATGACCTTAAGTGCTTACTGGTCACTCTAATGAATAATTAAATTTTTAACAGTGAAGAGGTGTGAGTAAAGGGGGTGCGCGAAATAAAAAAAACGAGTATTACAAGTTAGACAAAAAGTTTATTTAATAAAACTGCTGACCGACGTAGAACACAACAGATACAATTTACTGACTTTACAGACTTACAACCGACTTATCAGACAGAGACAATGAAGCTAGAACCGACGAGAGGTGTGGAAGGCACGGTGGCTTACACTGTACTAACCACAGGGCCCGGAAGTATCACCTTGCCTGTGGCGCTGTCTTACACACTATATATACAGCCTATTGAAAAGTCGTACATGCCAACACTTCCTCCCGACTTTAGATAGCTAAGTATATTAGACAAAAATTATAATTTAAAATAGATAAATAGATAAATAAATGTGTGTTCTTGACTCGGCTCCACGGCTCTGGGAATGCACCCAAGCAGTCCATGAGTCGGTCCATGGCTCCTTTATCGCCTATCTGAAACAGAGACAACTTATTAGTTACCAGTCAGAGTCGCAAAAGCTGTTCGCGATTCTGCTAGCAAATTTTTCATGGAGCTCGATCGGTAGAGGTTTTGTGAATATATCGGCCATCTGTTCTTTAGTATTCAGCCATCTGACGTTTACTCTACCATAATTTACACATTCTTTATCATAATGCTCATGAATTTCTGTCATACGTCTTAATTTACCACTGCCTATAATTTTAGCATTTTGCTCAGCTGCCTTATTGTCGCACCATAGATCTGCCGGACACAAAGTATTATTCAGTATGATTTTAATCGAATTATCAACTGCCATCAGTTCTCTACATGCTTCACTCAGTGACACATACTCTGCCTGACATGTTGACAAAGACACATACGTTTGTTTGTGAGTTCTCCATGCCACTGAATCTCCAAAGATTTTAATTACGTAACCACTTGTGGTCACAGACCCTTTACAGTCACCAAAACTGGCATCGGAGAATGCTTCCAGCCCTTGCTGCCTTCCACAATATCTTAGACCATAAGATTTGGTCCCTGCCAGATACCGAAACACTCTTTTAACCATATTCCAGTCTTCGTTAGTCGGACTTATTTGATGCCTGCTCAGCACATTCACTGCATAGCTTATATCCGGACGTACAGTATTGGCAGCATATAATAAGCTCCCAACAGCCTCCCGGTAGGGAACGCTTTCAGTCGATCTGGACTCATTTAAGTCAATCTGCCTTTCTGATTGCTCTCTTTGTTTTCTTTGTTGATTTAACACGTGACCTGTGACCATAGGAGTTTTCACTGGCTTAGAATCATCAAACCCAAACTTTTTAAGTATCTTATTTATGTAATTGGTCTGGGTTAAAGTTAGAACTTGGTTTTCTCTGTCTTTTCTGACTTCAATGCCTAAAAACGATTTAATTTAGATTTACGGGTGCAAATACCGATAACAAACCAATAGAAAAAACCTATGGTAAAATCAATGAATTTTTTATTGGTTTTTATTGGACCGCAACAGTAGGGTTAAAAATAATAAAATGTTAAATAAAAACACAAGTCCCCATCACCTGGTGTCCTGGGACGCTTACTGCCCTTTGATTAAATAATTGAATGTCTAATAATAACACAAGTGCCTATAACCTGATAACCTGTGGCGGTTACTGGCCAGTCTATTAGATTATTAACTGTTTAACAATAACACAAGCTCCCATTATCCAGTGACTTAGGGCGTTTGACGGCCTCTTTATTAAATAATTAAAAAATAATTAATAATAAAAGTGCCCATCATATGATGACCCGGGGTGCTTACTAGCCTTCCTATTAAATAAATTAATAGTAAATAATTACATAAACCCCTATCACGTCTGATGATCTGGGGCACTTGTGGCTGCCTTATTAAATGGTTGAAGATAAAATATTAATAATAGCGCCTTTTACCTGATGACCCAGGGCGCTAACAAGCCTCTCTATTAAATAATTAAATGTTAAATAAATAACACATTTAACCATCACCTTGTGACTTAGAGCGTTTACTGGCTTCTTTATTAAGTAATGAGAGTTTAATTACTAACAACATATTGTTATTAATAAATTTCTCATATAGCGCCTATCACCTGATGTCTTGTTGTGCTTACTGGCCATAATTAATAAAATATTTTAATGTTAAATACTAACACAAGCACCTGTTACTTATAAAGATCATATATTATATACGTAGATATACCAAACTGATAAGAGTGGATAATATGCGCTTTGATCTGTGTCATTGGTAGGGCTTGAGAAGCAGTAATTAATAAAATAAAAGTATAATGTTATCATGTTCGAATCAATCAAAAATATGACTTTATTAAGTGTTTTCATATGAAAATTCAAGATATCGAAAACTTAATTTGTGACTTCTAAGACACAGCGTCTAGAAAGTAAGCTAGTATGAATATTTTTATTTTTTTCCTATTTCTTAACAAATTATCAATTTGGTATGAGACCGCCCCTTATAATGCATTTATACGTAAAACGACTTTTTCCTCTTTCGATTTCGATATTTCGAAAATACATCGAGATAGAATTTTTTTATTATTTATTCCATAGAGGTATAAGAATAGAGGGGAAAAGCGCTATACTAGCCTATTAGCGGCAGCGACAGCATAATTAAGTGTAACGGGGCATCTGTCCTTGTTGCCAAAGCTACGTTATTGGCTACTTCTTCGTCCTGAATCCTACAGTTGATTCAATCTCATGTAGGACTTGACCAATAACATAACTGCCAGACAAAGATAGATGCCCCGTTACGTAGCGAATTCTGCTGTCGCAAATCACGCTCCCTTTTCTCCTCTATTCTTATACCTCTATGATTTATTCCCTCATAATATGTATATGTAATGGGTAGGTACTTTTTTTTTGTGGTCGGTCGGTCGATCCGTCGGTCCGATTCCTCTACAATGTATATCTGTATAGAGTGCGTTCCGTAAGATCCAGCAGTCATCTTCAAGTATCTCGGTATCCTAGATGACATTTAAGTGCAAGAGGAAAAGTATGTTATCTCTCTCAGACTAATAAGTTATTTACACATTATCTGAATACTTAGATTAAGGACGTTCGGTAGTGTTAGCGGGGGGAAACATTTGCGCGGTGAGGGGAAACCAGCGATGAATGAAGATTTGGCAACGTCGTACGGGTCTTAAATGTGTGAGTGTTCATGTACACGCATCAGGTGTCTCTGCACACTCTACACTGTCTGCTCGTCTGCTGCGTGCTGCGTCGGTTACGACAGCGTTCGTGTATCAATGTTTTTGTGATAAAGCTGTAAGTAATTAACCGCTACATATCTTTCATGGGATGATATTTCAACGAACGTGTTTTCCGTAAAAGATGTTCTTGCGAAAATTCAAAGAATTTCTGATGAAAAAATGTATTCGCCAACTTTTTCCCCCATGTCGTCTATCATTCCCAAAACAGTGATTAAAAATCTAAGTCAAAATAAAGTAGATTTTAATATTATTGTTGATAAATTTATGGAAGGTAATGATGGTTTAAGATCGTTTCTAATAAATGGGCAAAGCCTTTTAATCAAAAGAGCTACCAGTGTAAATAAAATACTTGAATTTTTAAATGACTTGACAAGTCTCATACAGCATGGGATGTCAGATAAGTAGGATGATTTCTAAGATGAGTGATTCAAACTATGAGCATGTGATTTTGTAATGTGCAAAAAAATTTTATCTTAAGAAGAAATAATAAATTTGAAATTAAAAAAAAAAAATAAATAGCGTGTTATTAACATTTATTGTTTTTTATGGGAAGGGGTGGGCGTTCTGTACATACACTCACGCACACACGTAAGCTTGTATTTTATGCGTGAATGCATAAATATCTACAATAATATTGAGATATTTACTGATCAACATCCTGGAACATTTTGAATTTCCCGCCCCTTGCGACGTTGCCGTTGCTTTTCGGTCGAGCTTTTATTTAATTTTTTATTTATAAACGAATCAGACGATCGTCGCAAAACTTGGTATACATCAAATTAATAACATTATCTGTAACATATAAAAACATTGGCCAAATTCACTGGCCCAATTTGCTTAAAACTGTGATTTAGTCAGTTCTCCCATAAGCGACAGTGTTAAAATGACTTAACTTTGAAATTCAATATCTCGAAAACGAAACAGAGGAACCTCTTTAAATTTTGACTGGTTTATTGTAACAACAATAAAAACGTCTGGTCAAAATTTCAGAAAAATTTGTTGGAAAATTCAATCACTACCGAACGTCCTTAAACGGCCAGTGTTTACGGAACGCATCCATACATAGTGAGTATAGGTGTACTTTCTCGAGGAATTGGACCGACCGTCCGATCGACCGACTACAAAAAAAAACGTACCCAATAAGGTCTTTATTAAAACTACTCTTTGGGGGTGTATTCCGCAAATGCTGCCAGCAGTTACGTTACGTAGGTCGTGGTAACGCCGCATGGTCGGGCGGCGCTAGCGTCAACTTGTACTAACTGTCGGTGGGTTCCGCATGTCAACAAACTCTGAAATATCAGATGGCATAGGAGTGAAAACAGTAAAAAATATCGAAGTTTGTTGACATGCGGAACCCACCGACAGTTAGTACAGGTTGACGCTAGCGCCGCCCGACCATGCGGCGTTACCACGACCTACGTAACTTAACTGCTGGCAGCATTTGCGGAATACACCCTTTGTGTCACTACAGAAATCGTAGTTCTGCCGTTATTTTTTAAAATGATAATAAAGTTTTCTAAAATAATCAGCTGTTCTTCAGAACATCCCCAGTATCTTGCTTCTAATCTTTTAGAGTATCCATCAACATCATCATGGTGTTGTGCTAATTCAAATGAACTAATAGCATCTGTCGTTTTTCAATTAGCTGAATCTTCGGTAATAACAGGCTTGGAGATCGGAAATTATCAGTCATGTATCATAGTTGTAGAAGCTTCTACCTCTAAAGAGCCTGACAATTGGTTGCCAATAGTTAACCATCAGTTTTTAACGCACGATGAAGCAGCAAACAACAAATTCAAGGATCAAGTTCAACTCTTTTCAAAACGAAATCTGAATTTTGATATAATCAACAAACGATTTGACAGAGTCAAGGTTACATGTATGCAGCCAGCTAATCCAAGAGTGCTATTTGGTTTGAAATTCATTTACTGTAAGTCAGAAGTAATCGTGGATTTAAATTTAGATGTATTTGGACGCTTCAAATTGAAACATGAGGACAACGACAAAGTAGAAGAATTGAAAGAAACGAAATTGGAACTTTTCCATAACAAAAAAGTTAACCAAGATGAGTTAAGGGAAATGATCAATAAGTCAGGATTAAGCAAATTTAGGAACAAACTAGATACAAAAAATACTTTTGATAATAATCTAATTGTAGGAAAATCAAGTGTAGGCACTAGATCATGTTCTAGTATAGCGGGTAATAAATTTTTTATTTATTTAATTATTCAGATAATATTGTTTACTATTTTTTACTTGAATAGCTACTCTGTTGAATTAAGAAATGATTTTAATTTTAAGAAAAGTATTTAAAGTCCTTGTCACGTTTAGATTATTATTATTAATATTATCATTATTAATGTTATTATCATTATTACTATTTAATCTTGAAAGCTTATTACGTGTACCGTGTACCGTGTACCGTCCTCAGAAATTTCCCTAGCAGGGTAAGGTAAAGTACCCTCTATTCGGACACATAATTTTAGGTAATCCACTATTTCTAAATTCACAAAGGAATTAGCTGTTTTTGCGAAAAAGACGGTTGACATATAGATAATAAAGTAATTTTTCTGTCACTTAAAAAAAAAAAAAAGTTCTTTGTGACCATGTGATCATTGTTTAAAATAATTATAAAGATTCAGTCTCAAAACCCCTATATTCGGACAATGCATTTCTAAATAGTTCGAATATAGGTCCCGTTACGACGTAGGGACCATAATCCGGACAGTCGTGAACATTGAGAAAATGAGGTTATGGCAGATCTTTATATACAGTTATATTTTACTTTAATGGCTTTAATTTGTTAAACAAATGCAAAAAACAAATTATTATTGTATTTTACTACATAGTATAACCATTTCTTGGCACTTGTAAGCAAGTGAATTGCTGGATTATGTGTGTCCGAATATGGGGTACAGTTTGAACCGTAGTATCTAATTTCCGGACAGCAGCCAAACACAAAAAACCTCGATTTGCAAGAAAAAACATTTTTTTTAATGAATTATCAAATTAATTCGACGTATGTTGTAACTATCCTAAATCAATTCGATACTGTGGATTACAAATAAATTTTTTTCATTCAGAAATTGTAAAAAAATCATGTAATTATCGCTGCTGTCCGGATATAGGTCCGAACAACACTTTTGTCTGAATACAGGGTACTTTACCTTAGCCGTGTAACGTGCACCGTGTACCGTACACGGCCCACGGTTGGTGGCCCCTATACACTGCCATTAATAAACGTTAGCACTAGTACGGAAACAAATGCCTAAGAACAATACAGAGCCAAGTAATAATAATTTCTCTTCAGGTCCGTTTACAACATCAAATAGTTTATTTTCTAATGATTTTTTGTTGAGTAATAACAATCATTCAATACTCTCAACAAGCACTTTATTTGGAGATTGTGTCTCCACCTGTGATCAAAAGGTAAGAAAAATTAATAATGATAGAAGCTATCAAGACGTTTTTACATTGAAGAAATCACCACTAAGTACTAAAAAAATTTCAGTTTACTAATATATCTCCAAAAAAAACTTGCAATGATTTTTGTGGCTTAACAAATGATGAGTTATGTAACACTTGTTATTTGTTGTCCGTGCCAAGACAAAGATCAAAAAACAGGATTGGAGTTACAAAAACAATTCAATTCAGTAAGCTTCTCAAAGATGTTGTGTTTTCTCTGAGTGGTTATGTCAATCCTCAAAGGGACGAAATTAGAAGAAAATTGCTGTTAATGGGTGGAAAATACAATGTTAATCCTAATATAACTAACAATAAATGCACACATTTAATATGTGCTTTTCAAAACACTCCAAAAAGTCGAAAGTTAAAAGGACACACTAAGATAGTTAATCACCAATATATTGAAGATTGTTTTAATCTGAAAAAAAGGTAAGGAATAAAATTCAAAAGTCGTATGTTTAAAACTTGCTAGCATTAAAATTTTTTTTCTGAAGATATTACTGCATTCGATCATTTAAACAACAGTTTCTTAGAGTGCTATTATTCAGCGAACAACTACTACCTTAGTACAAGAATAGTAGGTAGCACTTCTGAATAGGTTTGTTCAAGCCAATTTTCGGTGAAACTCAGAGAGACTTTGGGAGTCTCCGAGAATGGAATGAACAAGTGTACTTCTC
Source organism: Copidosoma floridanum (assembly GCF_036245765.1). Classification (NCBI taxonomy): domain Eukaryota; kingdom Metazoa; phylum Arthropoda; class Insecta; order Hymenoptera; family Encyrtidae; genus Copidosoma; species Copidosoma floridanum. The sequence continues at coordinate 1,083,867 of NW_028321890.1, read as the reverse complement.
CAAGTGTCTCCGAGAGACTCTGACTCAGTGCTCTGATATCGAACTGAGGACTCGTGCACACTTGTCTCTTACTGGCCGAGCACTTTCGCGTCGTTCAAACACTTCAAACTTACAGACCCAGCGCGCAAAGCCCGAAAACATCAACCCAAGTACTTAAAACCCAATGACCCGGCGCGCTTACTGTCAGCGCGCTTGGTTTTTTAAATAAATTATTAACTCGGGCAGCTTAATCCAATGAACCGGCACGCTTACTGCCAGCGCGCTAGTTTATTCAAATAAATAATAACTCGAGTGGCAAAACTCAATGACCCGGCGCGCTTAGTTTTTTAAATAAATTATTACCTCGGGCAGCTTAACCCAATGACTTTAAATAAACTAACGCGCTGGCAGTCAGCGCGCCGGGTCATTGAGTTTTACCACTTGAGTTACTGTTTATTTAAATAAACTAGCGCGCTGGCAGTAAGCGCGCCGGATCATTGAGTTTTGCTACCCGAGTTAATAATTTATTTAAAAAACCAAGCGTGGTGGCAGTAAACGCGCTGGGTCATTGGGTTAAACTGCTCGAGTAATTATTTATTTAAATAAATTAGCGCGCTGGCAGTAAGCGCGCTAGGTCATTGGGCTTAAAGTACTTGGGTTTATGTTTTCGGGCTTTGCGCACTGGGTATTTAAGTTTGAAGTGTTTGAACGACGCGAAAGTGCTCGGCCAATGAGAGACCTCCTGTCGCACAAGTGTGCGCGAGTTCTCAGTTTGATATCAGACTGACTGTCCCCGAGAATGTATATGCACACATTAGGTTAGATAAGTACAAAAAGTAAACAGAGTGTCTGAGTGTTAGAGTAAATCTACATAGGATTTTAATTTATCTAACCTAACGTGTGTGTATACATTCTCGGAGACAGTCACAGTCTTTAGGAGACACTTGGAGAAGAACATTTGTTCATTCCATTCTCCGTGGCTCCCAGACTGTCCCCTAGTCTCTACGAGAATTGGCTTGAACAAACCTCATGTGTGTATGGGTCGTTCTATGAAAAACGAAATATTTTAAATACTGTAGAATAGGCTGAAGAGAGGTTTTGAATTTGTCTAACTGTTAGACGTCGTTTATTAACTTTTTTCAAGGTCTATACATTTGTAGATAATGTGAATCATGGTAGTAATATTGAAGAACAAAAAAAAAAAAAACCAGTGGACAGTGGGTGCTTGGGTATCCAAGTAAGAAGTTATACTTCTATAAAATTATATGCAGATAATGTAATTATAAATATAAATATAACTTTTATGAAATGATATTGTGTACAACGAAGGTACAATTGTATCGATGAAATGGGTATACATATGTTAGTAGGGTGTGGTTTAAATAAATAATTTAATATTTAATAACTATACAATTATAAACAATATATTATGGCATAATACAATGTAAACAATATGGAGGCTGGCCAGTACAAGACTGTGCACTTTTATCGAATCTTCTTATAGTTTCAAGCTAATTCCTACTGTCTACGCTGATTACATATGTAACGTCATGCTCACACACTTATACCTAGTCTATATTGAATATCCAAAATATAATTGTATCTCAAAAATTAAGACAAACCATCGTATATTACCTCTGCTTTCTTTAATAGCATAGTCGCATATGCCAGTGAATGTCCCTTCAGGACGTTCATCACACATAGGTTTTTTTGACATATTATTTAAGCATCAAAAGTATGCTAAAAATACTATAGAAATACTCAAAAAAAATTGTAGATCATTCAACTGAACCCTCTGTCACGTGTTTAATTTTAAAAATTTGCAATTTAACATCTCACCTTCACTTTTGGAAAAATCACTTAAAATTGCATTTATAAGATCTGTATAAACCCCCAATTTTTGTTTGTATTAATGAAAGATTACTTTAAGATGAACCTGTTTCATTTTCTAATAGATCTATTTTTTATTTTATTTTTTATTTTTTAATACAAAAAAGGAGGGGTCAAATATGCGGAAAAGAGTGTATGTAAGTTCATCCATATAAGAAAAATAATTTCCAGCATTAATGCATACATTTGCACTCCTCCCATCTCTCTAACTTTTGTGAAAGAAGAAAACGCAATAAAAATCAGTTATTGTATTTATAAGGTGCAAAATTTTTTTTTTTTCAATAATGAAAATTATGAAAAAATATGGAGAATCGTATGAACAATTATTTATTTATTTTAAAAGTAACAAATTAATGATAAGTAAATAAATTTTTATTAATACATATGAAAGCTGTTCTGCTGGTAGATACTAATTTCCAAATTTATGAAAAAAACATGTACCAAAAAAATGTATTTCATTTAATAATAAATAATTTATTTAATGTATAATTAAATCAAATAAGTTAATACACAGTAAATAAAAATTTACGTCAAAAATAAGTTACGAACTGTCTTAACTAACTAACTAAGTTAAAAGTTAAGATGAAATAAAGTAATTGATTTCCCATTAACAGGCTTGCTCATAGAAGAGTAGGTAAGAGCTTCGGCCAATCTGCAATACGTCTGGAGTGGAAATCTGTTTTTTTTTTTTTTTCCACTGACGACTTTTGAACGCAAGAGGGTATCAAGAAGTCAAGACTCTAGCCAGAAAGAAAAAAGAGCGCTATTTTCAAAACGTTCAACTCCAGAATCAAGCTTTTTTTCATTTAATGCCATTACCCATTTCTTTTTTATGACAGGGTCAGTTGGAAATATTAATCCTGTTTTAGGAAACATCCAGTCACTGAATAATCACGAGGTATTTTCCTACATAATGTTGTTACTCTAGAAAAGTTATTTTGGTATGTAACAGACAATGGAGGCTATTCTGACGCTATGAGCGCTCGCCATCACATGAGGTATTCAACACGTGTTAATATATCTATATTCTATGTGAGTGCGTGCGCATCGTTACATATAGATGTACAAAATACACGTCAGTACCCATGTTATGGCGAGCGCAAGATTGATAGGTCACCATCCCCTAAGATATAGGCTATAGGTACGTTAGGCAAGCCGAGCATTATGCTGCCCTCTTGGTGATCAATTTTCTGATACTCCCTCATTGCGAACTTCTATTTCGTTTCTACAGCGCACGTCCCACTTTCCGCCATATTGTAAAATCAGATCATCGCTGTTTATGTTTTGAAAAACTTAAAAAAAGTTCCTGTTTGCACTGTATAAGGATATATATAAATCAGAACGAACTAACTTAAATGTTGAATGCTGCCACTTCCCAAAGGAACCCTATAATGCTGCTACGTGGTTGGTGGCTTGCAGCAATGAAAAAATTAATTTAAGAGCAAGTAATTAATTATATAATCCTATTTATTCTGATATTGTGAACGATGTAAAATGCAGCAAAAAGCAACTTTATATTTTATTGACTTATTTGTTGTAATTTGAATTGGATAAACCAAGGATGATCAGATATTTAATATGAAGGAAAGTGGAACAGTGTCTGATTGTTGAATCAAAATAGCTGAGTTGTATCACACCTGTATTACTTATTTCATGGGTTCAAATACAATTTGCTTATATTTTTCATATTAACAAACGAATTATGACATTACAAATAGAACAAACATTATTTTACTAACTTTGGTAATTTTGTTTTCAAATAATATATCACTGTCAATCATTGAAGCTAACTACGTAGACATTCTACATAAGTTTCATAATAAACGTTTACAATGAAAAGGGGGTTGCGTGATCTTAAAACCTCAAAAGTGAGTGGACAGACCGAACAGGCCTACATTTTTTCCTCATCAGTGTATTTGGGATTATGTGAGGACAAAATCCTACTTATGCGGACATTCTGCATAACTTTTCTATGCTATTAGTGTACATCTTACAAGCACGTAAAGTTCACATAAGTCACCTCTTATAAAAATACATACATATATATGTAACCATATCTGCTGATCAAAGGTGACTTATGCGGACATTAATGAGTAAAAAAGGGTTATTGTGAGGACGATATCATACTTTTTTAAGTTATTTGTATGGATTTTAAAAGTACGTGGAGTCTGCAAAAGACACCTTACACCATGTATTAGTAGATAGGCTAGGCCGGTTCTGGATTCAACCCCCTAGGGTGGTAGGGGGAATAAGGAGCTCGTGCTGTTGTACGAGTGCTTTTGACTGTGGTAGTGGGGGAAGAGAGATAGTGCGACAGCTCGCCGGCAGCTCGCGCTATTGTAAGAGAGCTCCAGGGAACGGTGGAGGAGAAAACCACATGAACAAATTCTTTTTTCTCTCGCTCTGATGTAAGATTTGTGGATGGATACACTGCATGCATGAGCTCTCTCTTCTCGGTCTTACCTTAAACACCATATATATATATATATATATATATATATATATATATATATATATATATATATATATATATATATATATATATCTTCCTATATTATTTAGTCGTAAAAGTAAGAGCGAGGTTTCCCCCCCCCGCTCCTCCTCAGCTCCCCCCCAAATAAGGTAGTTATTCTTTCATTTTCTTGCATTTTTCGAGTAATCCTACTTTTTTGCTAGCTCCCCCCCCGCTCTCCCCAGCTCCCCTCCCGACTCTCCCCCAGCTCTCCCCCAGCTTCCCCAGCTATAATGTAAATGTATTCGTAAAGCCTTATATATTAACTGTTACAAGTGGTCTAATTTTCACATATAATTTTATGTGACCTTAACAAAAAATTTTGTTACAATTATCTTACTTACGATGTTTATTTTGATTACATACTCCAAAATGTCTTTTTAGGTTCTCTGCTCTTACATAACCTTTTCCATAATTTTGACAAATATTTTTTTGAACGTTTTTTTCATGACTTTTCAAATGTCTCTGTAAGTGATAATTTCTTTTTAAACTTTTTTCGCATTAAACACACTTAAAATTTTTTCAACGTTTTGGAATTCTTTTGTGTGATGCAAATAGTTTTTCTTGTCTAATATTATAAAGCTACACAGATCACATACAAAAAATTTTTTTTTGTGAATTTTTTCGTGCGATGATAGACACTCTTGATTTAAAAATTTTAAGTTACATTTGTCACACTGATAAAATTTTGCATCCATAATGGTGTATCTGAAAACATATTACAAAAAACGGATTGTTTATGATTACATAAATCTGGGTACTAAACGGTACTGAAATTTGCTTTTTTGATGAAAGATAAAATTTGCAAGAAAGTATACAAATAGTAATGAACTATAGAATAGTTTCTTTGTTACTCTAAAATTTCATTCCAAACAATATTTTTAATTTCAGATTTGTTTTCTTATTTAATTGGGATACAAATTTTTTTTTGGTTTTAACATCTAGACAGTGCAACATATAATTGCCCATTAGAAAATAATGGTTTTCTAAAGTATAACCCTAAGGCATCAAAACTTTGACCTTAAGATTTATTGATAACCATAGGAAGAGTTAAGATAAATGGAAATCGTTTTCTGTACAATATAAATGGTAGTGAAGAAGAATTCTTTGTAATGAGTGTTATTCTTAGACTAAAGACTTTATTTCTTTTTTTTTTACCTGAGATTATTCCAGCTTCGATGTTGTATTTAAATAATTTTGAAATTCGTAATCTTGTACCATTGCAAAGTCCTTCAGATATGTTTAAGTTTCGTATTAACATAGCAATAGCGTTGATGTTTAAATCTAATTCGTGTGAAAAAAGATCTTCTTTACTACTATTTAAATATTCTGTAGAGAAATAAGTATAAATATTATCGTCTAATTTATCTACTCCTTTGTGAGTTGCTTTATCAATACTGTAGTACGTTACTAATGTACCTACCATATTATTTAAAATTTTTTTGTTCAAAAAGTGATTGTATTCATTGTGAGATGTTAATATAGCTTTACTTATAAAAGAATCATCGTCATTATTAAAAATTTAAGAACATATATCATTTTTTTCCCATGTCTGAGGAATTATAAAAGTTTTAATTTTGCCTTCTCCTATATCTAGTAGCAATAAAGAAAATTTTTATCGATTAAACGTGTATTATTTTTTAAATAAAAAATATTAAATAAAGGCCAAAAATTGGAAAATTTTATGATTTCTTGAACAATAGTAATTTTGCTTCCGTTTTTTACTACTGGGAGAATTTGAGGAAAGTCTCCACCTAAAATTATTATTTTATTTCCAAAAGGCTTATCACTACTAGATAAATCTTTGAAAGTCCTATCAACGATTTCTAACGCTTTTTTTGGTACCATAGAAGCTTCATCCCAAATAATTACTTTTAGATAACATAATTTTTGTTTATCTGGCTCAAACTGGAAGAATTCACTTCCTATAGTGCTTAAGTTTAAAGGAAGTCTGAAAGATCTGTAAGTGATCATTCCCTTTGGAAGCAGAATAGAAGCAATACTTGTCCAAGCGATCGTAAGAATTTTTTTTCAATTGATATGAAATAATAAATTAATCTTTTGTATAGAAAAGTTTCTCCAGATCTACCAGGACCATCGATGGAAAAAAATTTTTTTTTAATTTTATTATTTCTTGCAAAATTTGACGTTGATTATTACTAAGTTGTGAAAAAATTTCATGGAATTTATGTTTACAAAATATTCTTTCATCATTGTCAGTATCAATATTTTTTTTCATCGTTTCTGTTGGTTCTGATAAACTGAAATCTTTACAAGACATATTTACAGAATTAAAAATTTCGTTTAAATATAAAAGAGCTTTATTTTGATCATCTTTACGATTTTCAATGAAAAATTTTTTGTATTTGTTCCAAATAATATTACCAAAAAAATTTTCAGTACATAATAAACCACGCAAAAAAATTTCGTAGTTGAAAAGGCAGCATAACGTTACATGCTTCTTCAAAAATTATATCGTTTTGAAAATCGTGTTTTACTAATTCCATAGAAATAGCTGTTATTGGTCAGGGAAACTAAAAAGTGATTGTTAAAAATTCATGTAATTAATTATGATCAATATACATTTGTTACATATATAAATTTTAAGTAACAATTAATATAATTTGGGTTTTTTTTCTATACTTTGTACATCTAATTTGCAACTACGGAGGTTGGTGCGCAGAGCGCGCAGGGGGCATATACAGTTATAAAAGCTTAGAAATATCTATTGACACATACAGGATAGACAGCTCATTTAAAAAAGGGAGCTACTAGAAGAAATAATAAAGCTCACCAACAAAAATTCAAGGGCACATCTCTCTGTTTGTATAAACTTTACCACTTTTATCTGAAATTAGCAGCTTGTTCTTCATATTTCCCTCAAAGTAGACCAGTAACCTAGTGTAGAATACTTATTCCCGAGTATTTTCGAAAAATGCCATAGTCTTCCAAATTCTGTAAAATATACTTCAACATATTATTTTTATACTAACAATTAATTTTATCATTTTTTAAGGCTTTCAAAAATATTAATACAAACCTTATAACTCAATAAAAGGGGGGGTTGGCGCGCGCAGGGGGGCGGAGCCCCACTAGTATATATATATATCTTGCTCTGCAGAGTGCTCCCTATTTTTCCCTTGTGCTGCAAGACAAGGGGTCAAGCATTCTGTGTACGTGTATGTATGAATATACGTTCGACCTCTCATGCACACGTTTGGGTGTATACATGCACAGTTGCACACTCCTACGGAATAACGTACATGCTTATACGTTACTCTTTTACAAGCACACGCGTATATGCGCGAGCGTACGCATGCTCGCGCGATCGTATGCGTGCACCACGCACGAGTGCAAGCATGCTCACGCGATCGTACCCGTGCAACACGCGCGAGCGTACGTATGCTCGTGCGATCGTACTCGTGCACCACGTGCGAGCTTACACGCGAGCACTATGCACGCAGAAGCATACGAGCTTCCACACGAGGACAGATAAGTATATTTATCATTTTGAATTTTTATACAGACAGCAACATGGCTTAGCGTTTTAAAAATTTGTATACGCACATGCTGTTGTTGCGAAATGTAGATGTCTCTCATACTCTATTGTATGAAAGTCTTCAATAGCTCAGTTGGTTAACTATCTGATTGGTATGAAATGGTTAATCATATTGATCTGTTGAAGACTTGAACTTTTAATTTTACTATTTAAATTTGTAAATTAACTTTTTTTTTTAGAATTCTTGATTCTTGTCAGCAAGTAATATGAAAGGTTGCGTAAAAGTAATTAAAATAAAAACATAATGTATTAGCTTGTTACATTTATTAATTACAACATAACTTTAACATGTGAAAGTAAAAATTTTATGGATTATTCCTAACATTCTGCTGCACAATCGACTACATCTTAACGAATAAACTATTCTGAAATTTATTCTTTAATTTTTGATGTTTGTATGCACTATAACTTTCATCACTATCATACGTCCAGATTTTTGAAGATAAAGTTTTGTTAAAACATATTTTCACTAATTATGCTTTATGTAATGCACAAAATCGCTGTTTGTTTTCGAAATGCTGTTGTGTATGTGTAAGACATATGGATGAAGAGTTATCCTTAATTTCTTCCAAGGAAGGACAAACTGTAAACAAATCATAAACTTCACATGCTAAGAGTGAACCAACGTACTTGGCTTTACCATTACCACAAGATAAGGATCGGTTCAACATTCTTATGGTTTTGTCAACCCATTATCAAATTCAATTTGTCATCCACTTTTCACAAAATTTTAATTTCATAACCATTCTGTCACCCTACATGATAAAGTAAAATACGCTTAAACGTAACATTTGCCATTTGTTATATATTATTAAAAAATCGCTTAACAAGAACACTGGCAAATGGTGGCTGTGGACTGTCACTTTCAAGATTCCGGAAGGCGTTATAATATGCATCGCTGTCCTGCAATAATGCTTTTAGAGATGAAGTCTTGATAATCCATTCTTTTAACAAACACGCTCTATGCAGTGCACAAAATAACTGTTTGTCTTTGAAATTTTTTTGCGCATCTATTTAAAATATTGGTAAAGCAGTTTTCTTTTATTTTGATGCATTGTGAACAAGATATAAATTCGCGATAAATGATGAACCTCGCGTTCTCATTTCGAACTGATGAATTCAGCTCCATCATTACCGTACATGTAAATATTCTTGAGATATTTAGTAAATGTAATAAGGCACTGTTTTAAATCACTTATTGTGATATTACCTTCAAACCACTCCATCCACTGAACTTCTAGCGTGCGTTGATTATTATCTTTTTTTATATTTTAAGTTAAATCTTGAAATGAGTGGGTGGTTTAATCAACAAATGACCGATGACGTTTGCATGTATCGATACCACTGCATTTTCTTCTGGTATAAAGTACCTATCAGAGTTGTAAAGACCTTGAATGTCTATGGCGAAACCCATGATAACGAACCACTACACTTTCTTGTAATATTTATTCTCTGGACATGATTTTTGGTTACTGGAGAATCGATCGGTTGTGAATATTTTCACCGATGATAATTGTAACTTCTTTCTTTTTCTCCTCGTCCTCCCTGTTAAGGAGTGGGGTCTTCTCGTTTACAGTACCCTTTCCCTTCTTACTACATGTCGGCATTATGAAATACTAAGTAAAAACAGATTGCAACAAACATTTATAATATCTTTTTACAGAATGTAGCGACATCTCCCTTATATGTTTGAAAAGATTATAAATAATAGGCACGAATATAAGATTAACTGTGTTAGAATAATGTGTACGCAAACTTTTTTTATAACAGTTCTTTCTTTCAGTCTCGCTCTCTCTCTCTCTCTCTCTCTCTCTCTCTCTCTCTCCCTCTCTTTCTCCGTCATCTTAACAAGCCCTTTAAAAAAATATCATAAGAATGATTATATGAGTTAAAGAGATAAAAAAAGCAAGTGACTCACCTTAACCATCGTCGTTTCTTCTTCTACAGCGTTGGTATGTAATATATGTTTAGTATCAAAATTTTATGAAATAACATGAAAAAAAGAAAAAGTATAAAGTTTGACTATTACGTTCAAAACAAACTCTATTAATTAAAAAAATTATCTAAATCATTATTACAATATATTTTGTCTTTATCTTTAACAAGTGCATACCAATAGACGCCCACCAGTTATTTTGACAATCGTCATCCTGTATTGCTATCACATAAATATCAGTTATTATATTTGTGTTAATTATAAATAAAATTTTAGTAGTAGTAATGTTCTCAAATTCTTAAATATCATCGATACACTTTACAGAGCCATGATGATCTATCACACTTGAACTTTTAAAATGACCTATAAATTTTATATAAAACATGATGTTTGAAAATGTTTTCATGATGAACATTTTTTTATACTATTGTTAGTAAGTGGATATCTGCTTTTTATTTCTTAATTCTATCAACGCCTGGCGAAAAGTTGAAAAGCGTACACATTCGAGAAATTTACAAACTCTTTTTAAATATATGAACATTTTGATAAAGAACAGTTTGTTTTAATCGTGCATAAGAAATCTATAACAAACAAATTGACGTTTCGAATGAGGATAATCAAGTAATTGTCACATATATAAAAACTAATTTTGTTTTGAAATTCATTTTCCAATAATTTTAGTTTATGTCTATGTTTAACGACGTCAATCCATCGCTTGTAAGATGTTTTTCTATCAAATGACCGTTGCAACATTTATAAATTACACCGTCATCGCGCTGGTTTTCATCTAAACGTTGAACTTTATAAAAATAAATTCTTATAATTCCATTTGTATCGATTAAATGCATGAGTTCTGATGTTCTCATATTAAAAAAAATATGCATGTCTAATATATTATTGAATGGTACAGTGTTTAACTGATCGTCAAGTTCCAAACTTCCAACGGGTTTTTGAAGTCTCCATATGACGGTTGACTTGTTGAAATACCCCAACACTCTTACGTATTCGAAGGACATCTCAATAAAATCAAGATTACATAGATTTTTATACATTTTATGATAAGCTTTGACTTCTTCATGTGCTTTGAGTTTAACAAGCGTATGTAAAAGGGAGTGCCATGCTAATCCTTTTATAGAGGATTTATAGGGAGGATAATACTTGCACGTTGGCACACGACAACAGTACCGATGGCAATCACGATTTCTGTCAGCACAGACTTTTTTGATTGCGTGTGTAGTATTTATAACAAAAATAATTTATTTATTCTTGTTAATTTGTTATATAACCGAAAGGATGCGATAAAGTTTCCGAGATAAACCGCCGTTTTTTTTAAACTATCGCACACGTTTTTTCTTCATTGTGCGTTACCACTTCATTTATGTTAGACTTTCTAATCATCGTATTTTTAATTTTTATTGTCTTATCTGATTTTACGTTATTTTCATTCCATTGTTTGACCATAGTTGCAATAGAATCTAAATTTATTTTTAATGAATTTTCGTAATTTAATTCAATACCTTCAACTTAGCATTTATCATGAAATCCCCCACTAGCTGTACGCACGCGGTACGCATAAAATTCAGGACCTCCCGAAACAAACGTCTCTGTACACGATCCTTTATAATACACCTTTGATTCATCTATCAACTGTACTTACAACGAGCTAGTAGGTGGTTAATCTTCACTGACATTTTCATTATTTCTTTTAAATATTACTGTCTGTATCATAATACGAAACTCTTTCATCAAGTTTTTCAAAGTATAAGTTTATTCAAAACGTGCTCGAGCTATTCGCTTTGAGCGCAATTCCGAACTCGCGCCCCCACTGCCCACTTTAAGAACGATTGGTCGTGATTAGAAAAGGATAGTACTATGAATTGGTTTTTACATGCTTGTAGAAAAGCGATGTTTAAGGGTTGGCCACCTGGTGAACGGAGGCGGAAGCTCGAATTTATAATGAGGATGACGACGAATCGTTCTCAAAGACTCCAGTGGGTGCGTGATTTTGGAATTGCCCTCAAAGCGAATGGTATATGCTGCTACAGTAACGTTTGTGCACGGGTAAGGAAGCGATACTATTTCTTTACATCGCTACGTTACATACGTAACCCTATCATTCGCTGGTAGACAATTTTCTACATATTTTTCACCATTGCATAATGCCTGCAGTCACTCTTAATAATCATTAACTGTACTAGTTTGAGGTGAATTTTTCCTTTGACCGAATTTTTTGATTTTTTTAAATGTTGCTGATATACAAGTTAATACCCCCTTTCTGTTTGTAATTATTTATGTATTCTAATTTATCTTCTTCCGTCTTAACCGTGCTGGGCCACTTACTTGCTTAATTTTTAAAAAAGTATTTATATACTATGTAAATAAACTACTATTTTGAGTAATAGGATTGTATTCAGCAACTTATTTAAATATTTCATTTTTTCATTATTTTTAACTGTATGTGTTACAATATTACTTGAACTACTGCTGTAAAAAGCATCTCGAGGGTTAAAAGTACAGATTTCCGCAATTGGGTGATTTTTTATATAGTCTATGTACTCGTTTTTATTTTTTTGTAAATTTGTCAAAATCGTGCTCCCATGTCTTAATCACTTCGTAGCCGTACTCTATTATTTTAAAACTTGTTTACCCATGTAAACCCATAAACATAACACTTGTTAACTTAAAGCACAGTTTCTTGTGAATTTTTTTTTTCTCTCAAGGTTTGAAACAATGATCAACGATAGGGTCTTCCATTAAACAATATTCCCATGATCTACCTGCATGTATAATCTCTACGTTCTTAACTTTTTTTCCCGCAGAAGCCAACAGATGCATTTCTTAGAAAATTGCCCTGCGTGAGTATATCTGGTTGCAGGAGTAATTCTGATTGTATCTTTTTTTTAAAAGTTTTTTCTGTATAGTATGGAATACGCACTTGCTATTGTCATACTTTCAACAAAGGGGTCTACTTTTTCGACTTGCATAAAAATTTTTCGAAAAGCTTCACGTAATATTTTAACATCTTGCACATAATAGTCAATAAGTTTTTTTTTTAAATCAAACTGTGCGTTTACGTCTGAAGTTACTTTATCGTACCATCTTAAGAACTCTGCGCAATTGTGCAAAATCAATAAAATTTGTAGGCACTCCTCACCCTCGAAAATAAGCTTTTTAACACTACAGACGTTACAAATAGCGTAGGAATTTTCTTCTATCTCGTCTATACATGCATCGCATCGTACTTGCACCACGATAAGAATTGGTATGTGTACACACGTGTTAGTGGTATCATGTAATTCTACATATTGATGCGTTACAGAGTCATATAAAATAAAACAATTCTTTTAAGTAATTAAATTATACTTTGATGTAATAGGTTGCATACAACGTGTTAAGCTTATGAACACTTTAACACTCTTTGCAATATTTTTCTGCAATCATGCTTACCTTTTGACAAATTTATAAATTTGTGACAGTTATTACATATTTTTATTGGCTCGCAAATGATTTTTATCGCGTGTCTAGAATATTTAGTTCTCAAAAGAGAATTTTTAGCTTTATGATTGTCAAAACATTTCTGCTTATGAAATTTTAACCTACAATCCGTACATAGTATTTTTTTTTAGTTATTTATGTAACTGCAATTAGGATTTACATTTTAGACAGAACAGACACACACAATCATGACTTCCTACATAATTGTATGATTCATCACATGTAATGCAAAAATAACTCAACTTTAGAGCTAAAATATTTTTAGTTAGATTATAGTGACCTGTATTATCGTAATACATAATTTGTATCGATAAGAGCAACTACTTGCTGCATTGTAATTACCATCATTAATTAGAGAAGATTCATCGCCAAAAGTGTCGTAATCAAGCACCTGAAAACATTTATTCTGTTATTTAAAATATCGTTCAAATTTAGAAAACCCTACATATCTATACCCTAGTTTATTATTCATTTTAATGTCACGCTCTTGAATTAGTTTTACAGCCTCTGATTTTTGTTCATTCTCAGTTTTTATTTTTTTTCATTGTTGGGACCAATCAGGCGAACAATTTTTCGTGGTCAAAACTTTACCACTTACAAGTGCCCTGGCTAAACATAAATTATTTTTATTATTTATCACTAAAACGCCTTTTTTACTTAAATTATTAAATACTTCTTCTGGCGCACCCCACACTTGAGGAAGTTTGATGTATGTAACCTCAACTTATAAAGTTTTCGCGATGTCGAAGATTTGTTTACTCTATTTGATTTTTTTACATATATCCCAGATATCTCGGAAATTCAAAATAGATATCCGCTGATCCTTCGGTTAATGCTTCAGAGTGCACGTTTATCCCCACGGCCGATGTTAAATTGGTTCCCTAGATAAAGCAAACATGATGGGCATGATCGAGTTGGTTCCCGGGCGATAAGAGCATACGGTTGAGTTGGTTCCCGGGCGATAAGAACGTACGGTGGAGTTGGTTTCCAGGTGATGAAGCCGATGCTCATATAAAAAAGAATATATTTTGTAGCATCAAATGTTTATACAGTACATTGGTACTCTTGAAAGTTTCAATTTCCAACGAATTACTACAGCCTCAAATATCTAAACTAACTTTGATTTAAAGTTTCGATTTCAAAGGAATCACTACAACCTTTTAATTTTGAATACGAACTTTATTCAGTTCATGTTTACATATATCAGCTGGCTTTGTACCAGTAATACTTTCGCTGTGATACAGTAAGTATGTATGCATACTGCGATACAGTTAAAAATTATTAATTGTTAGTTTAGTGTTGTAGTACAATAATGGAGTTTCTGACAAGCGAAAAAGGAAAACCTCTAATCCGTTTAAATAAGTATACTTTCAACTATCAAAAACAATTGAATAACAATATTCAACGTTGGGCGTGTAAATTCAGATCATGCAAAAGTTACATAAAAGTTGAATCGTGTAACAAAATCATTGAAACATCCATTGATTGCACACATGATTCCGTTGATGTAGCTATTCAAAACCCAACGAAAATTAGCAATAACGTGAAACGGAAGGCGGTTGAAGATATCTCTTCGCGTCTAGCAAAACTTCTACGCGAAGAATCATGGCAATATGACGTGGACACCTTGGCTGTTCAAGACGTAGATCCTATTCGACGACATTTTGGTACTGCTCAACGTAGTGCTTTCCCTAAGTTACCAAAAACAAAATTGGAATTCCATAACGCTTTAAAAGAATTTGATGCGACAACGAATTATGTTATTGATAGATACAGAGCAGTCTTATCGCCCAGGAACCAACTCGACCATAGGCTTTATCACCCAGGAACCAACTCGACACTTTTTTTAGATTTGGGAACCAACTCGATATCTCCGATCCCCACAAGATATTTACTCGTTGTGTAATTTTTTTAATAACTGTAATTAGTTTCCAAAAAGCATTCTTACGCCATTTCAAAGTATTCGCTGTATCCGTGGGCTAAGTAATTTTAAATTTTATAGTGTGACAAGTTTTTTGAATGATTTTATTAATTTTTTTAAAATCGCTTACTAAAGTGATATATTTTGTAAATTTTGATGTGTCTGGTTCATCCTCGGTCTGCATGGCGATGCTTGCAACGCCTCTTCCATTTTGATGCTCGTGATGACGCAAGGGATGCTCCTGGGATTGTTCTATAGGGGCACTCTTATTCCAATCGACTCTATCTGTAAAATGAAGAATAGTTGTAATTAGAATACAATACAAAAGTTTCGATAAATTTAAGTACAAAATTTATTGTTTACGTGTATTAGTGTCACGCGTCATAGTTACTCCCGACAGACCAGATATCAGATACCTCTTTTAGCAAGCAGTCAGGTTGGTTTTTTACGCAATATTTTAACATAAACATGATTTGAAAGTTAAAATTAGGGGGAACAAGTATAGTGCGACAGCTTGCACTGTTGTACGAGGGCTCCAGGGTACGGTGGAGAGGGAAACCACGTGAACAAGTTCTTTGTTCTCTCTCGCTCCGATGTAAGATTTGTGAATGGGGACACTGCGCGCATGAGCTCGTTCTTACCTTAGGCAGCATATATATATATATATATATATATATATATATATATATATATATATTGTAAAATTTCTTCTATATTGAGTATAAATCAATAAAAATTTACTATACAAAAATGGATAATTTATATATCGCCATCAATCCGTACTCACCATGTATGCATTATCTCTCATTTCTGCGGTGTTTGATATGGGGCGAAAATCAGAGATTGTTAACGGACTGGATAATTTGAATATATATATATATATATATATATTAAATAATTATTTCATTACAAAATATTCGCTATAACAAGAGCAGAGTTACACATAGGGTTAAATGCTACACGTAATGTCCTTTTGTCCATATATTTATCTGTCTTTTATCAACACTAATTTTAAACAAACTTATCTGCCATGAGTGGTGTTGGTAATTCTTGGTCTCTTTCACGTCCCTAAGTTCATTTCTTCGGGTCCCTGCTGGTTTCGATGGTGAGTGTACACCCGACGTCCACTGGTACTCCAAACGGTTCAGACCTCGGTCGAGCGTCCCCGACCGGGCACTTTCTTTCAGGCCTCTCGTCCTCCGGGTAGTCTCACCGTCGACGGGCCTATTTGAATCCGTACCGTTATTCCGTACCGTATACTTATTTATTTTTGCATTTGGTCTACTTTAGCGATCGACCATCGTTCGATTTTCACCTTGCGCGGCCCGAACGGGAAAAGAGAGCGAGGGCCTTCTCCTGCCCCCTTTTATACCTTCGGCTGAGCGCTACTATTTAATACGGCAACACTCGAAACTTCGCAATCAATTTATTCCAACTGCCCACTATCCTTTATTGCGGGATAGTCAGGGATAGCGTGATTAACACATCTTACGTTACAACACTCCCCCGATTTTGTGACTTACGTCCTTGAACAAAATCTCTCCGTATCACCACTATTAGTTCGTTATAATTCACATTCACCGCTCCACTTATTGATACCATCACATTTACTATTTTAAATTACCACTATTAACAGTTTTAACTCTGCTCTCATCAATTCGGCATTATATTACATTTACATCCTCTTTTTTCTTTGTACACGTATATACATATATATTATAATTTATGCTTAAAAAATTAGTCATTATACTCATAACAAATTTAACTCTGCTCTCATGTTTCAGATACAGGTAACGTCATTCTACTAACTAATATGTTACAGTTTTTTAATTCTTATATATATTTTTTTTTTTTTTTTTTTTTTATACATACTGATACTCAATTTAAACATTCTCTGGAGATGTATCATGACCTTGCGCAAGGTTTATTCATTATTATTCTACTCACACACTATCTATCGTACTCATACACTAAGTTCCAACTTACAATTAAAATATATTATATACAAATTTTTTTTTTTTTTTTTTTTTTTTTTTTTTTTTTTTTTTAGGCGCGGAGGATATATATCGCAAACCCCATTTGTCACATGTACATTATTATTCAAACGATAACATATATAAAACACTTGCAAACCGATTAACGATGGTTTTTGTTTAAAGCATAGAGCGTAAAGATCATATCTCCATTTGTCATACTTACATATTTTCATTATACATTTTTGCATATTCACATCATTGATCATTATAATATTTTCTTAGATTCGCTACATTATATATTCCAATAACTTTATCATTTTTGGGGTCCATAAGCTCGTAAGCGTTTCGCCCTACTGCTTTTTTTTATTATATATGGCCCCTCATATAAGTGAAAGAACTTTTTGGTCACTTTATCAAGTGCGTTCGACAGGTGTCTTACTCGCAGTAATACTAGATCTTTCTCCTTTACTTCGACTCTGGAGTACTTTTGATTTTTGCTACGGTATTTGTAATTTTTTTCAATATTTTTTTTAGCCATTTCAATTAGGATATGTCGATCAATTGCACACGAGTCAGGATATTCTACTAATTTTTTTATCTCATCCACGACTGGCACACCAAAATGCAACTCTTTGGGGGTGACGTTCGTACTGAAATGAGTCGTGACGTTCAACAAGTCCTTTATCTTTTTTACGTATTGTACCCAACTTGTGTGTTTATCATTACAAAAGGTTCTGAACATTCTCCCTAACTCACGCATAACCCTTTCTGTTGGGTTGGATTGGGGGTGGCGAATCGAACTAAATCCTACTTTTATCCCCGCCTTCTCTAATTCATTTTTCCATCTTGGTGATGTGAATTGAGTACCATTGTCACTCAGAATTCTATTAAACTTTCCACACTCGGGTATGTATTCTTTTAAAATTTTATTTAACGCAGTTATAGTTGTTGCCTTTTTTATCACGTACAGGCGCACGAGTTTCGAAAAAGCGTCGAGAATCACAAATATGTACTCCGCTCCCCCTCGACCGCGAGGGAGGGGCCCGTAAAAATCAACCGTTACCAAATCACTGGGGGCATGAGATTGCACAAGCTGATACGGACCCTCCATCGCGATCGATAAATACTTAACCCTTTGGCACATATCACACGCAAGGATAAATCGTTTTACTTCCAATGCCATCGAACGCCAAAAATAAAATTTTTTTAGGTACGTTAAAGTTTTGAATACACCCGGGTGGCCAAGCTTACTGTGCGTTTGTGCAATAATTTTTTTAGATATAGCTGTTGGAAGGACGATGCACCATGATTCAGTATTGACACGTTGAAATATTATATCGTGATATATTTGAAAATTTGCGCTGCTTTTATCGTTATTTTTAATTTTTGTTATAATATCTTTACAAAATGTATCTTGTTTCTGTTTGTTTTTTATATCTTTTATTATTGTTTTTAACGATGTATCATGTACATGGATAGCCATTATTTCCAAAGATGATATCTCCCCGCGAGCGTTCGGCGTGCAATAATCAATTAAATTAGAAATTCGCAGTTCTTCATTTGCATTTTCAGCAAATCTTCCCTCGGGGTTTCTACTCAAAAAATCCGCGTAGATGTTGTCCGACCCTCGACAGTACGTCACCGTGTATGTATATTGTTGCAACAAAAGGTTCCATCGTATCAGGCGGGAATTGTGAAAGGGGGTACAATTTAAGAATGTTAGTGCTTTATGGTCAGTAACAATCTCAAAGTTGACTCCAATTAAGTATTGACGGAACTTCGTTACACAATATACCACCGCGAGAAGCTCCAACTCTGTCGTCGTATAGCGCGATTCAACGTTTGATAAACACCGACTTGCCACTGCTATAATTCTATGATTACTTTCTGCGTCAATTTGGTATAAGACCCCACCTATGCCATGGCCGCTCGCATCTGTTTGTACTTTGAATGTTTTGTTTGGGATTAGGTTCAATTCCATTCTGATTCAATAAAAAACCGAGAAAATCTACTTGACGTTGAAAAAATTCACACTTTTCTAATTTTAATGTAAAATTGTTTGCCAGTAATTTTTTGAAAATTATAGTTAAAACTTGTATATGTTTTTTGAAGGATTCTGTGCCTACTACTGTGTCATCAATGTAGTTTGATAGGAATTTAAAAATATCTATTGATTTGTTGTTTTGGCCCTCCTCGCACTCGTCCCGAGTATCAATCACGTCTTTTTCCGTAAACATTGTATCTACGTTTGTCTCGAGAGCGAGAGTGAACGCTCGAATGAACGCACTACCCGCTGTTTTTAAACCGAAAGGGACACGAGTAAATTGGTACATCGTTGTGCCGAACAGAAAAGCAGTAAGAGGACGCGACTCTTCGTGCAATGGGATTTGCCAGTACCCCGAAGTCAAATCCATTTTTTAAAATATTTTGGCTTTGAAATATTTTTGCATTAAATCTTCTATGAGTGGTGGGGATTCATGGTCGTCCTCTACAACCTTGTTTAACGCTCTGGCATCTAGACATATGCGAATCGCGCCATCCGTTTTCCTCACTATTCTCAACGGGTTGCAATACGGACTCGATGCTCTCTCAATCACCCCCTGTTCCAACATTTGTTTTATACATTCCCCGACCGACTCGCGCAATGCAAACGGAACCGGGTACTTTTGGTTAATTTTGGGATTGGCAACTTTTAATTTTATTTTGTGAGTATATCCCTTAGAACATCCCGGTTTTGGCGAAAATACATCCTTAAAATTATTAAGTAACTTAAAAAATATAATTTTTTCATCCTCGCACAACCCTGCTATACCCTCCACGACCATGCGAAGCCGAGCAGAGAGATCACCACTATCCCCCATGCTATTACTAGTCGAGTCTACTAATTTATTTGTTTCCCCTATTTTGTTATCAGTATTAATTTTTAAAATTTCTACATTGATATCATTTGTAAAATCACTATTATTTATAACTTTGTTTCCTATTAAATTATCACTATTATGGTCTCTCTTTGTATTCATTTTCATCATTGAAAAGTCATCGTCGTCACGAAATACCCCCCAGCTGTTTACCTTCAACAAGTATATATGTATACCATCGTCATGCCGAGACAATAATAGTCTCTCCGCCCGGTCTTTACCGAATAAGACATACGATGCGGGAACCCTACTATCTTTCAACTTAATTTGGTTTTGCCAATAATCTATCACAATTCCGTTTCCTGCGTTAAAGTCGTTTCCAAGTATAATATCGCTAGTCAAAAATGGAATAATTAAAAAAATATGTGAAATTTTAAAACTGCCTATCACTACATCGATTATTACTTGTTTTTTTATAGGTGTTTTTCTCTTGCCTATTGCTGTTGAGACCGTCACATTTGAAACCGGCAACGTTAACATTTTGTGTGTTTTTTCTAGTTTTTTAAAGAAGTCTTC
Source organism: Copidosoma floridanum (assembly GCF_036245765.1). NCBI lineage: Eukaryota > Metazoa > Arthropoda > Insecta > Hymenoptera > Encyrtidae > Copidosoma > Copidosoma floridanum. The sequence goes on along the minus strand of NW_028321890.1, from coordinate 1,063,165 downwards.
TGATACTCCGCTAATTTGACTTCCCGTGTCCAATATAGACCATACTTGAATGCCGTTAATTTTACATAGGATTTGCGGGGAGGCTGCTCTCTGATTCTCATTCCTAGCTTTCTGCGGGAATTTATTCTCTAATATATCAATTTGCATATCATTTATGTAATCATCGTGCCGACGCGTCAACATCCCGCTTTTCGACGCGCCTGCTATTAGTTTAAATTACCGGTCTGCGTTTGTATGTGGCCATTAGAATTGGTGTTATTATTATACATGGGAGGTGGGAAACGCGTATCGGGCATATTGATGGTATACGCGTTCGGGTTTATGTTGGACTGTTGTGAAAAAGATTTGTTTTGATTTCTATTATACGAGCTATCTCTTTGTCGCCTATTCCTAGTATTAAAATTTCTAAAGTTACTTTCTTGTGAATATACCCCGTGATTTAGGTCTATTTGTCTTATTTGTTGAGTATTCTGATTATTTTCGCCATTATTATTATTATTTCTTGTATATTGAGGTCTGTTCACATTTTTGTTTTTTTCCAAATATATTAAATCTAAATTAATTAACGTTTGTTTTACTACATCTGACTCATTTAAATTAATCGCGACCATAGCTGCACGAACGCTTTGAGGAAGCTGCTGTACGATGACATAGTTTTTTTCGTACTCAGTCATTTGTGGTCTTAAGAAGGAAGCTTCTTTGACTTGTCTATAATAAAATTCCTGCAGGTTGTGCGCCTGATCGACAAACTTCCTACGTGACCAGATATCTCTCAATCTCACTTGTACCGCTACAGGATAAAATTCGTTCGTAAAAGCATAGCGAAATACTTCAAAGTCGACAAATGGATTTTGTGATTCATACCAATGCTTTGCCTTACCGATTAAAACATTATTTATCATATTGATTTTATCGTTACCCATGATACTGCGAGCTGTACAAAACCTGTCGAACTCAGATAAAAATTCTAGTGGATTTTGCAAGTTTTCATCTTGGAATTCGGGTATTTTACGTTCATTATTCAACGCCTGTACGCTTCCTATTAACGCGCATAAATTTACTGCTTGAGCGTTATGATTTTGGTTACGATTATTTTGAACATTTACTTGCAATGCTGTTATATCGGTTCGCAATCTTTCTACTTCCGGCAATAGTGGATTATTTATATTATTCATATTATTTGCTAGGGCAACTCTTGCTTGTTCAAATTGTGCGAGTTGTGTTGTTAAGTTTTGTTGCATGTTTTGTATTTCTCCGCGCAGTCTTTGTATCTCTTGGCGTTCGGCTGCCAAGCTTTGCCGTTCTCGCGCAATTTCGTCTATGTTTTGCTGTGTCGCCATTATAATTTTTCGCGTTTTCTTATCTACCGAGTGACCTTCTTGTTTGATATTTTGAGTTATGCTAGTATTCACTTGCCGTTTTCTAGAAATTCTCTCTGACTTTCGCACCGATGCGAGTACGGATACTGGCTTCATAGGCTAAAATATTTGTAGCACAACAATTACAACATATGGATACATTAAACTTTTATTCGGGCGCCATTGTAAAATTTCTTCTATATTGAGTATAAATCAATAAAAATTTACTATACAAAAATGGATAATTTATATATCGCCATCAATCCGTACTCACCATGTATGCATTATCTCTCATTTCTGCGGTGTTTGATATGGGGCGAAAATCAGAGATTGTTAACGGACTGGATAATTTGAATATATATATATATATGTATTAAATAATTATTTCATTACAAAATATTCGCTATAACAAGAGCAGAGTTACACATAGGGTTAAATGCTACACGTAATGTCCTTTTGTCCATATATTTATCTGTCTTTTATCAACACTAATTTTAAACAAACTTATCTGCCATGAGTGGTGTTGGTAATTCTTGGTCTCTTTCACGTCCCTAAGTTCATTTCTTCAGGTCCCTGCTGGTTTCGATGGTGAGTGTACACCCGACGTCCACTGGTACTCCAAACGGTTCAGACCTCGGTCGAGCGTCCCCGACCGGGCACTTTCTTTCAGGCCTCTCGTCCTCCGGGTAGTCTCACCGTCGACGGGCCTATTTGAATCCGTACCGTTATTCCGTACCGTATACTTATTTATTTTTGCATTTGGTCTACTTTAGCGATCGACCATCGTTCGATTTTCACTTTGCGCGGCCCGAACGGGAAAAGAGAGCGAGGTCCTTCTCCTGCCCCCTTTTATACCTTCGGCTGAGCGCTACTATTTAATACGGCAACACTCGAAACTTCGCAATCAATTTATTCCAACTGCCCACTATCCTTTATTGCGGGATAGTCAGGGATAGCGTGATTAACACATCTTACGTTACTATATATATATATATATATATATATATATATATATATATATATATATATATATATATATATATATATATATATCTTGCTCCGCAGAGTGCTCTCTATTTCTTCCTCCTGCCGTAAGACAAGGGTTCTAGCCTTCTGTGTATGTGTATGTATATGCATATATATTCGACTTCTCATGTACACTCCTACAGAATAACGTGCATGCTTATACGTTACTCTTGTACAAGAACACGCGTACATGCGCGAGCATACGCACATGAGCGTTCGCATGCACGCACAAGCGCACGAGCTCTCACATGGGGTTAGATTAGTATATTCATAATCTTAAATTATCATACAGACAGCAACATAGCTCAGCGTTCAAAAAATTTTCCTACGTACATGCCATTGTAGCGAAACATAGATCTCATTCGTGCTCTGTTATATGCAAATCCTTAATAAAGCTTTTTTCAGACACTATCATGTCATCTGGCTGGCACCGGAAGCGTGGCCCAGGATCCCTTTTTCGCAGACGTCACGTGACCGGAGAGATAGGAGATTTGAACCAATGACCCAATAACCCCAAGAATTAGGAAATAATGGCGCCAAGTTTCACGCGTAATTTGAGTATAATTATCAACATTGCTTAGCCAGTAACAATAATTTTTTTTTGTATACGTCACATAACCCAGTGAGTCAATAACACAAAAAGCAGTGTGCAGAAAAAAGCGCGAGGTATTCTGCGGCATTTAAATATAATTACTGAAGTTGCTTGGCTGGTAACAATTTTTTTTTTTTCGTTTTTTTTAATTATTATTATAAAGGCAACAGGAATGGATGGTGAGCGAGGTTTTTTCAATAAAAACTATTCAAAATTCATTCAATACGTATATTGTACAAAAAACACACTATAAGCTTACATAAGAGCGCATACAAATTTTAAAAATGAACGAAAAATGCCTAAGAATAGTGTTTGCATATGAAAAATGAGAAAAATTATACTAGTGCATATGAATTTAAAAAATGTGCTGTTCTATATCGACTTCTTAGTTTACTTGTTGTACTAAAAAAAACTCACATTTCTAACACATTTTTTAGAAACATAATAAGTACACCATCTGCGGTGAAATACTCTTGAGTTACAAGTTAGTTTTGTTCCGATTTTAAGAAACTTGATGTAGAAAGGTAAAAGATATTTTTGCATAAATATTTATAATAATACCATACGTAAACCACAAAACCTTCTTCTAATGTTATACTCAAGAGTGCACTGGGTCGAATGGCGTGACTTAAATCCCTTCTTGTTATCTTCTAGTACTGACTCTAGTACTTTTTTGCATGTCTACACACTTTTTTTGCGACAACACAGCAATACGTGTCGTAAATGCATAAAGTGTTATAAATTGATTTTTTATGACACGTCGTGAATAAAATATTTTACGTGTCGTAAACATTTATAATTAATTTATAAACTTGTCATGTTATGTCATCTTATATGGACTCTTAAAAAATTTTAATGAAGTTTATTCGTCTTCGTAAATTAAATTCTAATGTAAACATAACAGAAATTCTTAACCGTCCAAATTTGATGTTCAAGAATGTTTTATCTATACACGGAATGTACAAATCATATAAAGTTGTAACTGAAACGATGAGGATGAAAAAATAACATACTAGCCCCTTATTTCATACAACTAGTCACACATATCTTAAGACTGTCGTAGATTATATTAAAAACAGCTGATGAGTCGATTTTCTACTTATGCCAGCTCAAGTATTTCAGCGACGTTGGTACAGGATTTTTCGGTACCACAGTGAGTCTTGATATTTCGTATACTGCGCATGTCTTCTTACAATGCGCGGCGCGCGCAGTGCATTGTATATATGTATAATTGAAAATTGTATATTCACATTGTATATCTATATAGAAAAACAGCTGCTGCCACACCATCTAACTTGGTTAACTGATGATCAAGTGCAAGAAAGATGGATTGTAATGATCATTGGTGACCTATCAATTATTATATTGACATAACTATAATATCTGCTTTACTCCGATAAGTTTTTAACTAAATGTATTTCACTATACCAAAAATATTGAATTACACACCTCTAGCTTTTAGCGCACGCACGTATACGCATGCGTATGTATATAAATGTACATATATCTATACATTGTACATGCGGGAGTTCTGCTTTCGCATGGCCGAGTCAGATCTTATGCTGGTACAGGAAAAATCCGTACCGCTCATCGGATTTTGTAGTACTGAGCATAAGATACAGTTCGACTCAACGTAGTGCATTAAATTATACTACCAGTACAGACTAAATCAGCACTAGAATCTGATTTTATTATAATAGACTACATAAAAGAGTTGTACTATTGTATAGTACGGGTTTTTATGGTATGTACATTTCTCCGTGTATTTGCTCTCATATTTTTTTGTGTACGTGACTTATACTTGAGATCTGGACAAATAAATTTTTATGGCTCTGGACACACTAATAATTTGTATTATATTGTCATTAAGACGTCGTAAGATACCTTGGAGACAAAAATAGGTTTGTCTAGACCTTCGTATCGAAGCTGAAAAAGTCACTTACCCATAGACGTATAAGAAACATATAGACTGCTCATTGACAACGGTAGAGAGGTTGCATCAGCCAGACTTAGTGTACTGATCCCCACCGTTAGCAACGTACGAGAGAGACAGATACTCACGTTCAATGGTGCATCTCTTTTTACCTGTGCTTCGGTACCAGAACGAGCTGTCTACCATAGAGATATTTGAATAGAGCACGCTAGAGGCCAAATCATAAGATATGCGCAAAGAGAGATAAGGCTGCCAGTGAGTCCCCCTGCGTCCTTATCTAACAAGTGTACAGAACGAGAAGAGTCAATACGCATGCGTTTATCAGACAAGGAAACACGAGAACTCACTGGCAACCTTCTCTCTCGCTCCACAAATCGGATCCACTTACCGGCTACTAGACTCCTGGCGTGCTTTATTCTAATATCTCTAGGCAGTCTATACTTTTTATATGTCTAAGCACTTATACCCTCAATTTTATGCTTTCGCCCGAATCACCAAGTGTAAGACGTACACAGTGTTGGGTGAGGTGGATTCAATATCGTAAATTTTTCCCTAGATCTTATGTATAGCTATACAATATAGAGAGAATGTTCCACCGAGCAGACAGCAGTGAAGGGGCATTGCCAACGACGGTACCCACAATGCGCGAAGATTAAAAATTGTAATATTACTAAAACAAGTGCCTATCGCCTAATGACCCAGCGCGCTTACTGAATACTCTATTAAACAATAAAATGATAAGCAATAATACAAGCGCCTATCACCCGATGACCTGGGGCGCTTACTGGTCGCTTTATTAAACAATATATTATTAATTAATAGCTGAAGCGCCTATCATCCGATGACCCGGGGCGCTACTAGCCACTCTATTAAATACTAAAATACTAATAATTAACACAAGCGCCTATCACCAAATGACCCGGGGCGCTTGTTGGTCGCTTTATTAAACGATATATATTATTAATTAATAGCACAAGTGCCTATCACCCGATGACCCCCGGTGCTTACTGGCCTCTTTATTAAATAATAAAATATTAATTAATAGCACAAGTGCCTATCACCTGATGACTAGGGGCGCTTACTTGCCTCTTTATTAAATAATAAAATATTAATTAATAGCACAAGCGCCTATCACCCGATGATCTGGGGCGCTTACCGGCTTTTCTATTAAATAATAAAATAATAAGCAACAATACAAGCGCCTGTCACCCAATGAACCCGGGTGTTTACTGGCCACTCTATTAAATACTAAAATATTAATTATTAACACAAGCGCCTATCACCAAATGACCCGAGGTGCTCACTTGCCTCTCTATTAAATAATAAAATGTTAAGCAATAGTATAAGCGCCTGTCACCCGATGACCCGTGGCGCCTTGGTGATTGGTGCTTATGTTACTTATTGTTCTCTATTAGTTATTTTAACAGCCAGTCAGAGCCCCGAGTTATTTCGTGATTGGTATGCTTATGTTGTTGAATAATGCTTCACTAATCATTATTATAATTAAGTGACTAGTCAACTTCTGTGGTTACCTGGTGATAAGCGTTTGTTTTTATTTCTTTAACAATTTATTAAGTAGTCATTATGCACCTTGGTTTATCTCGTGATTGGAGCTTGTGGTATTAATTAATGCTTTAATGAGCAACGAAATGGACAGTAAGAACACCTTGAATTATGTGATTAAAATATATGCTTTTAATATTACTTATCAACAACCTGAGAAAAGGTCTGCTACACCAGTATGATGCGCGTAGAGCAGACGAGATTACTGCTTTGGTACTTCTAATGTCTACTAATTGATGATTGCTGACAAAATCTTATGATGTGATCAACTTGTATCGATAAATTTTGACTTCTATAATAATCACAACATTTTTTCCTCTGTAACTCGTATTTTTCAACATTTTTCATGAAAACTTGAAATGATATTGACTTCGTTTCAGTAGCGTACCTGTAGATCGCACATATTCGCCACTATGAGTTCTGGCATAGATTTTCTTATTCCTTCCAACTTCATTCTCGGAGTGGAGATGTGTATAGTGATATTATAATTATACGTACGTGTAATTTATTACGCGTGTATTAATATACATATATAGCACACATGTAGATATTTACGTATACATATAAATAAATACATTAATACCTTTTAATGTGTTATTTTTTTTTTTTAATATAAATAATACATATACAAATAAAAATTGTTATCATACGATACGTCTATATGTTTATATATCGTATACACGTATATGGGTCATTCTTTTGCAAACCGAACGGATTTTGCTAAAAATTAATCGTCACCTCTCCGATTCGGTTAGAAATTTTTTCGTCTATATACGAATCGTGGTTAATTAGTTGATTTCTTTTTCGATGTTAAAATGCATCCTAATGAAATTGAAGCAATAACTATTGTAACAATTAAATTTAATTTTAGGCTTCCAAAAATTATGCTGTATTTTGACACTTTACTTGTGTTTTTTATTGCGAAATCTCGTAAGGCTTCCTTTATTATAGTTGACGCTATTGCATCATTTGATTCTGTCCATTTATTTTTTTCGGTTTTTTCTTCCTCTTATAGGTCAAGAGTGAAATTATTATTGCCAATTTCGGTTGTTTTGACATCAGAAAGGTTAAATAAATTTGCTAAACTGTATAGCAGCTGTGATCTATAGTAGTAAGTCTCTGTCAGTTACAGTGTTATTACTAACCAGGAGCATGAGCAACACAATTACTGTTAATCGTTAGTATTTCCATACCTTGTAATTTAATTTTAGTTCATTGTGTGATTAAAGGATTATTTCCGCACGATACTTATACTGTGGTAGTATTTCGTGCGGAGTACAAGCATTGTAGTCTTATCCAATAAATTTAAGTTGACTTATATAATGCTATTTGATAAGTTTTGATTGCTTCTGTTGATGGGCTTATTCGCAAGGGTTATTTATATTATCTTCAAAAATAGGCATATCTGATCGGCAACATAATATCTTATTATTAATGCAATTATTTAAAAATTTTTTATCGGTTAGGAAATACTTTTGAAGATTATTGCTTACGATCAAGTTACTATGTCGGGGCTCAATTTTGACATATTCTTTCAAATCTGAATGGGAATTTCTCGGAATTGAAATCGAGTGCATGACACAATTACTGCATTTTTTTTCCTATTAGCGGAAATTTAAGTTTAACTGCTAATATAACTTCTATTACTACTGCGTTTGTTTTGGACAGTGCGTGCAGGCGTTCAAGTCTTACAGTTGAATCGTCCTAAGGTACCGTATGCTCTTTTTTGTATGAATTAATTTTATTGTGAATTTTTGATAGTTGTTCGTTTTGTATCATTAGCGGATATAGGTGTCCTTGTGTTGTGTTTTCCACTGCACTGATAGGCGTTTTAGAAGAATTTAGTATGAAAAATAGAGATTTTTTGAAAAAGTTAGTCCATTCCGATACTTCTATTTTAAAATGAATTCTTCTATTATCATTATCCAGTCGGCATGCTTCTTCGGTTGAACTTTACAAATTTTTTGAAACTTTTTCATTATGTCTTCCATTTTTTCTAATTCTATATATATATTTTTAAGCATACAATATGAGTCTGTTTTGCTTCTAAATATGATATTGTTTGTGTGCAGTTGTAAAGATTATTTGCATTCGTATTTATTTTATCTTGATCATCTGCATCCATAGATCCGAATAATTTTTTTGACACCCACCCCTCAAATTCTAGTGATGCTTGTCTCATTATCATGTGGCCAGGGATAACTTTTACTATATGGTTAAAGTTTATTTTTTTACCTTGTTTTTGTGTTTCAGATGCAAAAAATAGTTTTAAATCTTCGTATGTTGATCTAGGTATTAAATTTATGCATTCTTGATTTTGGATTACTCTAGTACACTGTTCGAACACACTATCTAGTTGTTCATGGTATAGTACAGTTTGGTCTTCAATACTACAAAAATCTAACGTAATAGTAACGTGACATTCGGTAAGAATTAGTCTGACTTCGTTAGTGTACTGATAATATATACCTGGATTATTTACTAAAAGCATGTTGTTGTAAGGTTTTGCCCTCATTTGTGTGTAAACAACCGGTAAGGTCACTAGCATATAAGCTGTATGTTTCTAGTTAGAATTCGTCTGAAAATGGATTCGGGAAACGTGCCTGTCTACCAAAGACAAGTTCAAAAGGTGTAAAGCATGTTGCTGAGTTAACTGAAGTGTTACCCTCATGCATTGAAAAGGGAACCATTTTATCCTAGTCATTTTTGTTTTTAACGTTAGCTCTCAAAAAATCGTTTAACATAGTTTGGCTTCTTTCTAACGAGCCATTCGATTGTTAATGATATGCACTAGTAAGAGCTAAACGGAGTACATAAATTTTTGATACTTCTGTTGATACTTGATTAATGAATCTTTTTGATCTGTCTTTGAAAAAAATTCTAGGAATGTCGAAAGTAGAAATATGATATCTTGATAACACATTGCCAATAGTTATTGCTTGTATATTAGGAATAGGAACTGCAATAAAAGATTTTGCAAGTAAGCATGGCATTGTTAAAATGTGCTTGTTTTCAGAAGTACTTTGTGGAAAAGGGCCTACTGTATCTATGACGACTTTGTTAAATATTTCTGATGGTGTGTCTGTAATTGCCATCGGTTCCCTGATTTTTGTGTGAGCTAATTTTTGTTCCTAGCAAAGAAAGAAGGCCGATTTTTGATTTTTTCACCTTTAAATGACCTTTTAATGACCTTGAAGATGACGTGATAGAGTTCAACGAATGTCAGATTCGTAAACAGCGACCCCAAAAACCTATAATGTATTTTTTTCGATTTTTTCACCATTTTTTGATGTTTTGACCTTTAAATGACTTTGAAGATGATGTGGTAGAGATTAAAGGATATTAGATTCGTCATCAGCAACCTAAAGAACCTACAATGTATTTTTTTCGATTTTTGATGTTTTGACCTTCAAATGATCTTCGAATGACTTTGAACCTGACGTGGTTGAGGTCAACGAATGTCAGATTTGTAAAAAGTGACCACAAAAACCATAATATACTACAAATCATCTCACAATTCATGTATGGCAGTGTCAAATCTCTCGAAAATACCATTCGCGAGTAGTTGTGTTTCCTATTGCAAGAAGGGGGAGGTAAACTGGGGGGTGGGAGTTGGTCCGTTTAAGGTAGAATCAACTTCGTATATGTTTATAAGATACTACCATGATTTTTGCCTATTTTTTTGGCCCCAAAAATATATTGGGCCAAAAACCAGCCAAATCTTCTAGGGTTAGATAATAACATGCGCCGAAACAAATTTTTACTGTAAGGAAAAGATGATGTAAATCTTTATATAAAATTGGTGGCATTTCTCCTCTAGGGATATTATCAGTGAGTTCACCTTTCCTAGATACACGAGGAGTGTTAACTTCCTTTACTGATATAGCATATGCAAGATTTTTAAAGCAGGTTCGTAAAATGCTAGGTTTTATTTCGTCAGTAAAGTTGTTGTTCACAACTAGTGAAAATATGTAGCAATTTCGGTTTTTTCTAGTAATAACGTCTCTCAATTTTGGTTGAACAACTAATAATTCTTCTTTTCATATACCTCCTATATCTAATAGTAGTTTATTTTTTATTGATTTTAAATCTATAGTTTCAGAAATAAAATGGATGTAGTTATCCTTTGTGTAAGTTAAATTTTCGCGACTACTTAAAAATGTTAATTTATTTGCTTTATAAGTTATATTAGATGGAATTTCAACCGGACTTATATTTCTTGTTACTTTTCCGCTACAAGCCGAGTTACATTTTTGCTGTATGGGTTCTAACGCTACTGTATGGTTTGCTTGCAGTAAAATATTTTGATTAAAAGTTTTCTGGGTATCGTAATTATTTTCGTTTTTTATACTTTTAATTGAAATAGGTTGTCCTTTTTTTTTGCTACTATATTGTTCAATATTGGTATAGTTTACTTAATCTTGTAAGGTACATTGAAAGTAGATTGAAATTTTAATTTTATTGTAGTTGAATTTAAAGTTTCTTTGTCAAAAAATCTTTGTCTGGTTGAAATATCACAGATTTTTTATTAACGTCATTGGCTTGGAATGTACTCGGTTTGATTAGAATATTACTTCATCTTGGTGAAAAACCTACTTTTTTTCGATTATTTCTTCAAATTCACTGATTTCCAAATTTTCATCACTTGAGTTTTCCATTACATTGTGAGGGGTCTCTTCTGCAAGTGCATTTATTAAGCTTGGCATTAATGATCTCTCTTGTAATGGTATTGGCTCGTCGGATTGTGGGTCATTAAATTGTGAAGTAGACGCGGTGTTGGGTTGGTATGACGACTCTTTTATTTGAGCTCTTGGTGTTTCTTTTCTTCGTCTTGCTTTTAATCTTTCTGCTATTGTAGGTACATTTAATTTACCTTGTCCACCTTTCATACCCTGAGGTCTTTATAATAGTGTATGTTGAGGTTTGTTTTTTCTTACTCTAGGTGCTGATTGTATGCTTTCAATTGTATCGGAATGAGATTGATTAGTTTTTGACATATTTTGGTGAGCTATTGAAGCTCAATTTGTTTAGGTTTTACAGGTAATAAACAAGCTTTTAAGGATATTTCTTCGTCCGAAGAATTATCTTCAGCACTTTCGTGTTCATTTAATTTTATTAGATTACTTGATAAGGCGTCTGCGTTAGTATTTAGTCCACCAGGTTTGTATATATGAGTATAGCTTTCACCTCGAAGTCTTGCTCTCCATCTATTTAGCCTACTCACAGGATCTTTGATAAACTCAATCCAAGATAGTGGCTTATGGTCTCCGTAAATCATAAATTTTCTGCCATGTAAGTAATTTCAAAAATATTGGACTGCTACAATCACTGCTAGGCATTCTTTTTTCGTTGTAGAATAATTTCTTTCAGCTTTATTTAGTGTTTTTGACATGTTCGCAATTAGGCGGTCTTTTCCTGGTTTTCCTTAGCTTAATACGGCCCCAATAGCTTTATTAGATACGTCTGTTATTAATATAAATAGTTTATTTAAATCGACGTAACACAGGTACTTTGCATAATATTCTCCTTAACTCCTCAAAGCTTTTTTACTGAGTATCTGTCCACTCAAATTTTTTTCCTTTCCTTAAAAAGGGCGTTAAAGGATCTGCAATCCCTGCAAAATTTTAGACAAAACGATGATAATAGTTCGCTAATCTTGAAAATCGTCTAACATTCGTTTGATTTTGGAAATTTTTCAACAGCTTCTAATTTTTTTTGAATCTTGGTACGTCTTATATGGTGTAATAACACTGGAATTTACAGATACTTACTACTATAGATCAGAGCGTCTTTACAGTTAAGCAAGCTTATTAAACCTTCCTGATGTCAAAACAATTAAAATTAGCAATTATAACTCTACTTTTGACTTACAAGGGGAAGAAAAACTAAAATTAATAAATAGGTGAAATCAAATGCCGCAATAGCGTTAACGAGAATGGAGAAACCCTGATAAGATGTCGCAATATACAAACGATTAAATTATCGGGATGGAGAAATAATTTTTAAAAGCTTAATAGTAAATTTAGCTATTTCAATAGAAATTGATTTAACTTTATCAACATGTATTAGATTCGTATGTAGAGCTCAATTAAATATATCAAATAAGCATCCCATTTTTATAACGCAACATAATACTCTAAAAAAAGTAAGAAAAATTATGAAAAATCTAGCATTACAATTCCCGACAGGACAACTAATTGTTTACTGGTACAGAGTCACTATTAAACTATCCAAAATTTTAAGAGAAGCTGTAACTATTGCTAAACATTTTTTTTCATTTGTAGAATAATTTATTTCTGCTTTATTTAAAGTTTTTGACATAAACGCAATTAAGCTGTCTTTTCCTGGTACTACTTGGCTTAATAATGCCCCGATAGCTATATTAGATTTGTCTATTGTTAATATGAACGGCTTATCTAAATCAACGCAACCTATCACAGGTGTTCTGCATGATGTTCTCTTTAACTTTTTAAAGTTTTTTGTTAAGTATCGATCTATTTCTTTTTTTTTCTTAGCAGAGATATTAAAGGTTCTGCGATCGCTGCAAAGTTTTTGGCAAAACAGCAGTAATAGTTTGCTACCCCCAAAATTGTCTAACATTCGTTTCATTCTTTGTTTTGAAAATTTTTTAACAGCTTCTAGTTTTTTTAAACCTGGTTTGACTCCGTAACTACCTATTTTATGTCTTAAATAAATTACTTTAGGCATTAACAATTCACATTTGTCAAGTTGTAATTTTAAATTTGATTTCGGAAGTTTTTCAAATAAATGAGTGATTTTTGTCTCATGATCTTTTAAACTTTTTGAAAATACGATTATGTCATCAAGAAATATCACTTAATGCCTTGCAGTCCTGATAAAATTATGTCCATTGATCGTTGAAATGCTGCAGGACCGTTAGGTGTGCTAAAAGCAGTTTTATGTCTATATGTAGAGTCAACTTCTATTTGATGAAATACGATTAAACTGGCTAGATTAAAAACGAAAAAATAATTTGAGTCTCCGATTTGATCTAATATTTAAGTAATGTTTGGTAGGGGATAGGCATCAGGGATGGTTAGTTCGTTTAGTTTACGGTAGTCTATTACTAATCTGTATCTTTTTGCTCCATTAGGTCCTTGTTTCTTAGGCACTATCACACCAGTAGGTATATGGCACTGAGGCAGAGTACGTAGGTGAGCTGGTAGAAGGGACACTCTCGCTTTTGTCTACATACCGTTGTGACGTGTTTTCCGAGGCAAATATGTTTGGCGCACGTTTTCTTGGGCGTGTGTGCAACGTTGATAACGTTTTCCAGTCCCGTGTAACAGCAGGAGGGGCAGACACGATCAACTATTGGTGACTTTGACTGGATAGTTAAGCAATGGAATCATGTATAAAATGTTAAATTTAGTTGTGTAAAAGTATAAAGAGCAATTGTATGCTGGAACATTGGTGTCTTCCATTAATGTACATTAAAGTTCCAACCATCCGTCTCATTTCTTCAGTCCTGTAATAAAACGCCCACATGCGATGCCTTGTTACTTACAGGTAAATGATGGAAGCACGACATATAACATGGCGCTTAAAGGGCAATTGCTCGTTGGATCATTTGCGTAATATATATATATACATATATTACTTTGGTTTATATATATACATAACATATTTCCTGCCGTTATTCCTAGCTGATGTATAGTATTATAAAAGTGCACGTTGTGGAAGTTTAAAAGTGTCTCTCTATTATAAAACGGGACATTATAAAGTAACGCGTAAGCAAGACGTAAGTTTGCTGTATACGTATTAGGAAGATTATAGAGTGAAGTAATAGAAGTCAGTTGTTTATATTAACGTAGCAACTTACTGGTTAATGTTTTGAAAACTTATTCGACATAATAATAATAAATAATCCCTATAGTAGCTTGCTGAGTATTTTAAGCTACTTGCTACGGCGTAACATTGCCCTGTCTGTAGCATACATAGCACATATATTACCTTTCCCCGTACACTTTATCGTCCCGTTCGTTTTTATTTTTGTGTTTGCTTAATACATACACATAAATAGGGCGATTTCATTAGAGGCCTTAAAGTTTTTCTTCAATGTGAGTGTAACAGGAGGGAATCTCGAAGCATTGAGTAACGAAACAAAATTGAGTCATCATGGACACGGTGAGTAAATATATAGATGGGGAAATCTTCGAACATTTGATCCGGTTGGGACTGAGAAGTAATGGGACCACTTTAGAGGCTAGGGATTGATCACGAAGGTTTTTAAATAAAAAATATGTCGGACCAACAGCCAGCACATGGAATAGGAAAGTCGATGAGATCTCACGATCAGGAAATAACACTCCAGCTATGGAGCTTTCAGACACAGAATATAGGTCAGATCATCGCGAAACCCGATTCGTACATGATGAATCGTCTGAATCAAACCCAAGCGTTGCAAGAATGGATCGAGCCAGAGCCTCGTCGCCCGTACCTCAACAGTTCCGTAAGGTTGTAAGTGGGCAAGTCTATCGCGATTTAGATAACTTGGGGGTACAAAATAATCACGTAGAAATGAAATCGATAATGCGTGAGGGTCAAAACATGCTGACGCACACATACCAAGCTTCGCAAACCTACTGGAGGTCATATGAGTGGCCTTCACAGAATACAATTTGGGATCCCTTGAATAGACCGTCTAAAGTCTTAGCGGCAGGTTCGGTATTTTACTTTGGGGAAAACTTGGCACCTGCAGTAGCTGAAACTGGGGCTGCTGGAGAAAACGTAAGGGTCGTGCACAGGAAACAAGAGGCAGGTTTCAGGATGGGCGAAGGAGCAAATTTGGCACAAGTTACAATAGCTGCCAAGTAAATTTAGGAGCTGGGCATAGGGAATATGGTACTGCAAACGAACGTTGGATAATGAGGTCAGATGGAAACCTTACCGATCATAGCCATGGAAGCTCGGCCCCTGTGGTACAAAATACGGGTGCACAGACGGGACATCGTGGGACGATGCGTCAAACGAATGGCTACACATAACAACGTGGGGATAAGGTCAAATATAATCCCACCACAGCGCCTCAGGTACTCAAGGATACTACGAATATGCCCCGAGCGCACTCTACGATACATTTACATAGTCTTGGTGCTATACCCCAACATACTCAAGAAATACCCAGAGCTCAAACACAGAATGTACCTCTACATTCGTTTATAAATTTTGCAAGTATGCAGTTATCGACAGCTGACAGCATCAGCCAACCACGTTTGGAGATAAATAGTCACGTCCCAGGTAATTTTCTACCACATGAACAACAATTTACCATGGGGTCTCGAAATCACTACCACTTGACCCCTTTTAACCAGTTTGAACAAGGTGAGGGGGGGGTATGGAAATAATCCCAGCACTAACGCTATGTATGAACCACAGAACTGGCGTGAAAATATCAGCACACCAACGAGAATCGCAAATTAGGTGCGAAAGATACACGCTAGATCTTTTGACTCGCTGAAACGTTGAATTTTGCGAGCGTGCTAAAGATGACCCGGAGGATTTTTTGACTTGCTTTTGGGAATGTGTGACGACACATAACCTGTCACTAAAAGAACTGTTGGAAGTGTTGCCAGCTTTGTTTGACGCGCAAACCAATAATTGGAACCGGAATTGGTTGCGAAACCGACGAAAAAAATACCACTGGCGTACCATAGGCATACAGGGTAGGGTAAATAAGGAAGCTGCAAAACGAACGTAGGCACCGCATGAGAATATTGCGAGTTACCTATCCAATTTATGAACATTATTGGATAAAATTTACCCACCCCTGCCGCTCTACAAACAGATAAATCGGTTACGTAGGAACCTTTTAAAGGCACAGATAGGTAGCTTTAATGATTTTCTGCTATTGGATAAAAATGTCGAATTAACTCAGCAGCAGGACAAAGAATACCGCCCACCTCCACTACGGGAGAACTGTTTATTTCCAGTGACATCATTTGTTTCCCAAAAGCAGACAGCATCGAAAAAAGCAGCAGCAAGTACTGTACCTGTAGTAGCAAGTACTCTCACCCCTAGCGTCAAAGATAACCCTGAGTTACAGCTAATAAAAGCATTGACCGCTATAGCCAATACTACACTGGTCGGGGAGGATAAAACGATAGGGCAGCCGAAAATTATGCAGCAGCAACTAGATAAACAACGTTAACGACAGATAACCTTGCTCCCACTAGACAGGCAATCACCATTTTTTGTTGTCCTTGGCATTTTTTTTATTGAACATTTTCACTGCTTCTTTAAGTTTCTTCTTAAAATTATAATTTTTTTGTTTTGTTTTTGCAATTCATTTGTTATTTTGCAGTTCTTTTTTTTTAACAGATAGTACAATATACGTCGATATCGGTTATCATCAATTACTCTCAAATCTTGATTGTAAGCACAAACGTGTGAACCAACAGCCTACTATCGAACCATAGAGCAATGAAAATACTTGACGTTCTACACTAGCATTTCAAACAACACCGAGACAGCACAACGTTCAGTACACTAACAAGGCCGCCAATTTAAGCTGACCAGTATTTCCTGACAAGTTCTTAATGGAGATAATGACTTATTACACACCAAACGCAGTCACACAATACTACCTTAAACATCTGTTCTAATAGAGTAGTTATAGCTGTAGTCGTATGTTCACCCTCTAAGATGCGCGACATATCAGGGTGGGGCAAGGGTTTGTGAAGGGGGTTTCTGGCTTGACAAATGAACGTCGCAATAATACTAACATAGCAGATAATAGGGGAGCCAGCACGATGCTATCTAGCCCTACCCTGTCCTATGCCTGTGTACACATACCCATCCCCATTATTGGTATTATACTGTGTGCAGCAGCTGGTATGTGTGTGCATCAACGCACACCCGTACGGAGAGGGCACTGAGGCAACATGCGTAGGTGAGCTGGCAGGAGCGACACTCTCTCTCTTGTCTACTTACCGTTGTGACGTGTTTTCCGAAGCAAATATATACCTCGTTGGCGCACGTTTTCTTAGACGAGTGTGCTAAAATGATAACGTTGTCCAGCTCGGAGCGACAGCAGGAGATGCAGGCACGGCAACTTGTTGGCGACCTTGGCTGCTGCAACAACCTACACACACGCGCTACCAAGGACTGTTGAGTCCGAGTGCCGACGCCCGCTCATCTGATCTCTCAGTGATTGCATCAAGTACGACGGTTAACACCTCTGCAGCAGTAAAACGGTAGACCCCGTCCCTACTGCATGGCTTTGCCAAGTAGTAACTGCCGAACCTGTACCAGTAGGGCCAAGGTTGTAAGTATCTAGTTAAACAAGGTCAGATAATTTAACAATGGAATTATGTATGTAAAAGTTACATTAAGGTGCGCAAAAATATAAAGAGCAATTGTATGGTGTAATATTAGTGTCTTCCATTAATGTACATTAAAGAGCCAACTATCCGTCTCATCCCTTTAGTCCTGTAATAAAACATCCACATACGATGCCTTCTTGCTTCCAGGTAAGTGAGGAAGGTACGACATGTTACAATGTGTGTGTAAATATATGTGTGTACGGGTAATTTCGACGTAACTGTTTTAGATTCAGTTTAAAATTTTTGGTTTTTTGAATTGAACTTTATAAATTTTATGGATGATTATTGCTTGTCAGTACATAAAAAACGACTATCTACAATGAATTCGCTACAAACTATTAGTGTCAAAACTTATACAGCTTTTATGATTTTGAGTGGGGGTCGGAACTGACCTATTTGTAAAAAAATACTTACAATTCGTTTTTTAACTGTAAAAGTCTCGGAAAAAGTTTTTATGGATACCTTTTAACATGCTGATACCAATAAAATAATGTTCGAATGGTTTATTATCTATTTTACAAGTAAAACTTAAAATTTAAAGTTTCAAATTAAAATATAAAGACTGCATCTACATGCAAAATACTTAATTTTTACTATCATTAAAAAAATTTTTCCTACAACTTATTATAAAAAAAATAGTTTTTTATCATTAATTCTAATAATAGTAGACATTTCATAAAAATATGATTAATATTTTAACACATTATTTTTCATCAAATATTAATTTTTTCTTGTAGTAAATTATAATTATTTTACTTAAAAGTATAGTTTGCTAAGATTTTTGGTAATAAATACTTATTTACTCAATAAATAGTCAGCTTCGATTTTAGTGGCTTTGGGTACTCTGCTATTTTACCTCAAATTCAATGCATTCAAACCCTGACTAATTTATTTATATTTTCCAATGTATCATCATCCTGATTTTTTGGTTTATCTTTGAACACTGTTACCAAGCCACATACAACACAAGTCTCAAAACTGTGTAAAAAAAAATATTCAATGATGAGAAGTTAAATTTTCAATGACTGAACACCTAAAAATTTAAAGAAACTTAACTACAATTGATTATCAATTTTATGGGGTCGAAACTGACATTTTGAGCTTTAAAGCTCTCGGATTGTCTGCAAACGAGGCACACCGACTTTTCTGCCCATACAATACCTGTCATTGCCAAATAGTATAAGAAAGTACAGGTTAGGTACTTGGTTAAGTAAATCTAGTGGTTGCTGTTATGCAGGGGAGGATCGAAACTGACGGAAGTATTTGTACACACGAAAAGCAAGAAATGATTCACTCGCCAGTCCCGGCGATTTTAATTTTTAGCGGCATTGGCCAGTGCACTTTTTTAATGCCAGCATGTAATTCGGGAAATGACCGTAAGGGGCGTTGCAGAACTAAACTGAGCGTTTTTCAAAGCTATTTCTATGCATATCATAATATTCATATAAATCGAGGGCCAAAAATAATGCATTATACGTTCTTACTTGTTTGCTAAAAGCATATGTAATTTAAGTATGAATATAATCTTTGATAACTAAAGTTTATAATGTAGGTGCACGAATTCTGGAAATAAGCTTTGTTTTAATATGCGAGAGTCTTTTTTTTGAAAAGTTGAGTTTTGGGACAGGTGTTGGAACTGACATTTTGAGGTAATTTTTGCAATTATCTTCGTGAAAGGGACAAGAAATCAGTAACATCTGTAATTGATTGAGAATTTATAACATTCAACATGTCTTAGCACTGCAAGCATAATTAATTTTAGTTTCAGAATATCTTACGAGCTCTGGACACGATTTAAGCCAGTTATGGCAGAATCACCCATATACATAATAGTTGTAAGACCAAATTCAGTCTCCACCCCCCCCTTGCCGCCCCTCAAAATTTTGGAATATTTTTCGAGCCCCCCGTTAAAGTAAGGAAAAATCTTGGATTCTTCCTTTATTTAAACCTAATAAAAAAGGTCCTATTTTTTTCAGACCCCCCTCGCCCCCCCCTTTAGCCCCCCTCATGATTTTGCGGCTCCCCCTCCAGTCCTCCCTCAGGCTATCCACTCTGATTCAGTTATATCTAATAAATCTTATAATTATATTTCGAATCTTTCAAAAGTTTAAAAACAATTAATAAATAAAATACATTACAGGACGTTCAGAGATACTGCTGTTGCTTTAAACTTAGTTGAACACGACTCTCAAATGCATGAAATATTTGAAGAAGCTTGTAATGTTATGCTGACATTTCAACTGAGAAAATTATATGCGTGGTTTTTAATATCTAAAGACGATTGTGATAAGACTATTTGAGAATCAATCCAAAAAATTTTGATTAAACATTTAAAAGATGCTAAGCAAAATAATAATATATAAAATTTGATTGAAATCTTTAAATTTGAAAAAAAATACGCAGAAATTTTATGGATTACCAAAACTAAATGAAACAGTAAAAATATAAAAATGTTAAGGACAATAAAACTGTAATTGATTTAGAAACAAATTTTGAGGATTTATTTGTGAAACTGGATGTGTGAAAAAATTTTATGAAATTTAAATTAGTATACAAAATTAAATTTTATTCATGGTCCAGGAAATTTTGGAAAAATATTTTTACATAAAACATTAATTTTTTAATTTTTGTTAAAAAAGAAAAAAATAACATCCATGGCTTGGACAAAAATTGCTTCAATTTTGTTACCTAAATGAATGACAAGTCATAAAACATTTCGATTAACATAAGATTGAAATAACATTAGAAGTTCTTTTTTAGAATACGAAACTGATAAAAAAAATTACGAGAAGTAAATGCAATTATTTGAGATAAAGCATCAATGATCCCTAAAAAAGCTTTGGAAATAGTAAATAAAACTTGAAACGATTTATAGTAATAATCCATTTGGTAGAAAATTATTTATTTAAGGAGGCGATTTTAGACAAATACTTCCAGTGATGAAGCATCAGTGTAAAAATTCTATAATTAGTGAAACTATAAAGTAATCATTTCTATGAAAACACTTCAAAATTATAAAATTAAAGACTAATATGTGGTGTACAGATTAAAAATTTTCATTATATTTTTAATGGACGTTAGAAATGAAACCACAAAGTTTTTTGAAATTCCACAGAAATAGAAAATTAATGACATTTGTAAACAAATTTATGAAGATGGTGTAAATAGGTGCTTAAACAAAGTAATTCTAACAACTCATAACGAAGTTCCGTACATTATAAAGTTTTGAATTTTATTAAAGAAAAAGAACATACTTATTACAGCATAGGTTATTAAAAATATAAAGGTAGTGATTGCATTGCTAAAAATATAAACATCAGTTTTCCTACAGAAATTCTAAATTATATACACAAAGGATTACCGCCACATGTTTTAAATTTAAAAGTAGATGCTATTGTTATGTTGATAAAAAACTTAATTATATTCGATGGGTTGTGCAATGGCACTGGACTTCTTATAACAGAATTATTTAAACATAATTTAGAAAAAGAAATAATAACTGGTGAAACATCTGGTCATAAAGTTTTCATTCCAAGAATCACGTTTGATACGGGTAATAATTTATCTTTACCGTTTATTATACACCGAAAACAGTTTCCACTAGTTCTATCTTTTTCCATGACAATCAATAAATCGCAAGGTCTAAGTTTTAATATATTAGAATTTTAATACGAAATACCTTTATTTTCTCATGGTCAACTGATCGTATTGGTATGAAGATGTAAAAGTCCTGAAAATATATTTATACAAAATGATTCGGAGAACCAAACAAACATTGAAAACGTTGCACGGCAAGAAATTTTCTAGCGTTAACAACTTTATAATTATTTTGTCAAAGTTTATTTCTTGTAATTTTTGAATTTTTTCTCTAAGAAGCTTAGTTTTTTAAATGTATAAAATGCATCTTAAAAACTAGAATTTTAACAAGTAAAATCTTAAAAAACCTTACTTATATATTAGGACACTGTGTTTTCTAATGCTTACATTGAAAAAAATAGAAATACTCAGATTATAAAATTTTTTATTTATATTATATGACGGAAATATAATCAGATTTTTATTGCGGGCCTACTCTTTCATGAATAAGCTAGGTGGCGCTCCACGCCTTGCTATACTTATCCCGTTGAAGGAGATGTAGAGACAGTCAGTATAGCACTATAAACTGCCTTGTGCACACTCATCCGACCATGACTCAATAAAGCACTTTCCGATAAGAGTCCTCGCCTACCATTTATTACTGCCCTGCTCGATAATTGTAATAGCTAACAGGTTATAGTCCCACCCATGCTCCCTCTGAGCAGTAAAAAACTTTGTATTCTCGTTGACGTGACTTGGTTTTCCTTTTCCTGTATTTTTTCTTGTTGTGCTGCGCCGTCTTTGTGCTGTGAAGTGACTTTTCGCTGTTTGTACACTGGGACAAGGACTATTGCATGTGTTTGCACAGTGCACTTGTGGCTAGAGCTGCTGTCACTCAGGTGTTGGCTTTCCTCTCTTTCTGTTTATTGCATGGCTGGGTATGTGTGTACGCTGCTCTAAGCTTGTGTTCGGCTGAGCATGCGTGGGCACATGCCTAGTATTGCTTAAGGTGGTGTGTTCGTGTACTTGTATGTATACGCATATACGTATACACATGTAGATGCTTGTGCATTTATATCGACCATGTCTTAGCTGCTTTCTTACTATACAGCATATACGTGTGTAAATTTTAGGTGACCGACATTATTAAGAGGGGCAGTTATGAAACATTATTTATTAGTATTACGAGCGTAATCATGCATTCACTCAGTCGACAAAAAGAACAAACGTAATATCGCGATATACAAACTATTTACTTTTTTGGTTTTCACCGTACTTTTTAACGGTATGAAACATTATATATTAGTATTACGAGCGTAATCATGCATTCACGCAGTTAACAAAAAGAACAAACATAGTATCGCGTTGTACAAACTGTTTACTTTTTTGGTTTTCACCATTCTTTTTAACGATATGAAACACTATTTATTACTATTACGATCGTCATCATGCATTCACGCAGTTGACAAAAAGAACAAACATAGTATCGCGTTGTACAAACTGTTTACTTTTTTGGTTTTCACCATTCTTTTTAACGATATGAAACACTATTTATTACTATTACGATCGTCATCATGCATTCACGCAGTTCCAAAAAAAAAAAATATAAATAATTTTATCTTGTACTAAATAATATTATGACCCTTATTTACATGCCGAGATTGCAGATTCATGAAGTTGTTCATTAAATTTTAGATATATTATGTGTCTTGCACAACTTACAGTTAAATTCTTCAGGTACAACATTTGTGTTCTGTAATTCCGTAAATTTCTCTGAGTTCTTCACAATTTTGTCGTCAATAACTGAATTAAATGCACACTTTTCATGTGACCTTCGAATACATGTTATGCATTTGAAGCATGGTTCTTCCACTGGTTTTGCACAGTTAAAGCATAAGTCATTCATATTCAGAGATTTTAATAGCAACTCTTGTATTACGAGTTTTCTATACTCTAACGCATTAAGTTCTAAATTAAAATCTTTTCCGCTTCCAATACAGTCTGCGTAATGCAGTACAACGGGTCCACAACTGTGACCATCATCATGCTTTTGTAATGGGCGCTTAATGTTTCTACAAGTTTTCTATTTTATTTCCTGAAACTTATGAAATGTTGATTCAAGGGTACACTTTTTTATGAAATTTTTAAATGCTCGGATAATTCGACCTCCGTCCAAAGTATCACTGTATGGATCCAGCATGGTCAAGGTTCGGTTTTTATAGTCAACTTTTAATAATCGCCAGTGAGAACAATACAAGTAGCACATTATCAGAATATATTCTATTGGATCGCTAGTATTATACAGTCCAGATCGCTGTGCTTCTTCTGCCGCCAAGTTACCTAGAATGGTCACTGTATCATCTGTGGGTACAAATGATACACCCTTCCAATTACTGATCTGTGAAGCTATGTAAGAATCTATGACTCATCCATTCAGCCACCGCGTGATGTATAAAGTACCAAATTTGACACCCGTCAAATCAAACTGTTAAATGGTCAAAGATTTGTTAGTATAGTAGCGGTTTACTACTACGTTAACAGGTAAACTCTTACTGTAATACTGATAATTTTTCATTAAACCATTGGAATGTCTGATGCAGTCAAACCAATGTCTTAAGATTCCTCGGTCCCCTTTTTTTCGTCAATTAATTTTGTAACAAGACTATCTGCATCATCAATTTCACTGTCGCTGCTTGCCACACTGCCATCAGATGTGCAAATATCGTATTTTCTTAATTTTTTTATTGGTACTTGAGTGCAACGTTTAGTCTTGCGTTATCTGTTTTTTAAATTTTCTTGAAGTCTTGACTTAAAATTTCTTTTACCGTTTTCACACGCCTTAGTCAGTTTATAAATGCATGCACTATCGTTAGACACAATGTTATTGGCTTTAGAATTAGTAACACTGGGTTTCTTTAATTTAGTATTCTTCTCTCTCTTGTCGTTAATTTTTTTTGTGCAAATGAGTTTAAAAAGTTTATCCGCATTAGAGACTCCAATATCTTCATTCTCTGTTTCTTTTTTTTCGTTATTATTACTATCTTCTACATCTTCAGTTTTCGTTATATTTTCACAATGTTTCAAAATTTGCGCTCCTCTTACGTGGCCTTGATTGCGTTTACTTTTTTTCTCCGTCCTCCATTCTTTTTGAACACTTGGATTTGGTACTGTTAAAGGATATCGTGATTTTTTATTAGATATACTACCTTTTAGATGGATTTTTAAATATGTTCTACTTGATACATTTTTTCTATGATTTTTCAACAATCTTACACAATCACCCACAGATGTATTTTTTGATTCATTGACAACTCTGCCTTTATTAGCTTTGTGTGTGCTTTCTATATAAGCATTCGTCACCCGAGAAATGTTTGGATCTATAAGATCAAGATCTAGACCACTCCACACTGGAGCATACGGTATCCAAAGAGTGAGTATGTGTTTTAAAAATTCAGGACAATTATTTGAGTTGCTTTTGTCACTATCATCCATGTCACATTCATTGTCTTTCATCTCTATTTCTATTTTTGCCATGATTTTGTTGTATCTAAGATAAAAAGGTGATTGGTCATACAATGACATAGGCTTCTTTTGATCTTGAATTAAAACATCATCTTCCAATTTATCTTCTGAAACATCGTAATTCTTAGAGTTAATTAACCCTTCGAGATCTTTCCAATTTCTCTTATTCATATTAATAAATTGTGAAATAATCTGAAAACTTTCATTACAATTTTCTTCGCTTTTGGTTAGTAAAATAACAAAAAGGTGATGAAATATTTTATCCAACATCTCTAGATAAACATAACAAAGCTATAACAACTAATATTACAGTTTTATGGATTTTCAGTTTTTTATATTTTTTGTCTATTGCTCGCGACACTATGTGCGAAAAATCCGCAAAACAAATTTTTAATATAATAATATCGGTCATACAGGTCGTTTCAGAGTTTTCGCAATATTTGTACATAACCTTAATATATTGTTCAATTGTCATGTCATTCCACACTTAGGATAATGAATGAATTGAAAGCCAAGACCAATCGATCACAACAGCTTTAAATACTGGCCACTTGTACAAATCCATTACAAAATATTTATATCGAATAAGGCAATTGCTTATTGAAGCAATACCGTGTTTAGATGAGAGCATGCAAAATATTTCAAGGACTTCATAGTCTAATCTTATTATTGCTGTGTAATATAGCAGTCGTTTACTTTCAAAACCCTTTGGTGATCCACCGATTGAGCGTGTTACATCAACATGTATTATTCTATTTTTTTTTCTCTTGCATGACTATTTCTAAGTCTTCTCTCGTGAACATAATTACTGTTAAAGGCATCGACAAATATCGGAAAAACTTGTCTTCTATTTCTTGCTCAGATATCCACAGCTGTACAAGGTCTGTCATATCTTCTGATTCTAATTTCAAATGGTTCCCAGTTTTATCTTCAGAGGAAATTTTATGAATTGTTGGTAGGTGTACTATATTTTTCATGTGACCGCCCCATGCCAGTTCTTGGTCAGTCCCGTTTATTATTTCTTGCTGCAGTGAGATAGCAGATTGAAATTTAAGTTTTTTTTTAAATTCATTTCTTCTACCACAAACTGGTTTAATCAGCTTAGGACTGATGGTATGCTTAAATGTTTTATAATTGTTGTTAATACTTGCAATATCAACATTCACGTTTGGCCGCTCAAACTTCGTTTCAATATAAAATCGGTAGTGAATATCATGCTCGGGATCTTTACAAAAAGCATAGGCTACACAATCCTGATTGTTAACACGAATCCCACCATAAAATCTTAAAGCACATTTAATGTTAAGATCATGCAACATGATACTATCCAAATTGTCTCAAATTGCGTCAAAGCTCACAACTCCCAATTTATCTGTCATACGTGTGGATGGACACAGATATTGATATATTGTGTGGCGATACAGTTTTTTGTTTTGTGTAATCGGGTGTTTCATATCGTTCGTCACTTCAGTTGATTCTTCCATGTTAGACTCGTGTGAATTATGATTGTTATTAGAATCGTCGTCACCACTACTGGTACTTTTAATGTCAGACCATTCTTTACCGTCGCTATCAACAAATGTAAACTCGTCCCTATCATTTTTTGAGAAATCACCAAGTTTCATACTGTTTGCCTCGTCGTTTGCTATCTCGTCGCTATCAACAAATGTAAAGTCATCCCGATCATTTTTTTGATGACTCGCCAAGTTTCATGCTGTTTGCCTCGTCGTTTGCTATCTCATCTTTTTTTATAGAATGCGCAGTAACGTCACTTAGTAGAGGTTTGATACATTTATTTTCTCTTGTAAGTGTATCTTTGTCACAGTTCTTGAAACACTTGGAAAGATTGCTTGTTTCAGTTTGTTTGTTTTTATTGATTTCTGTTGTTTCAAGTTCAATGTTGGTGCTACTATTCAAGTCTACATCAGTTTTTGTGTTATTCTTGAAGGAGTTCAGATTATTTTTGTTTGATGTTGTCTCGTCTAAAGGTACATCGCATACATCAATTTCCTCCAAAGAATCTTCGGAAACACGAGATAGTGATTTCTTCGATCGATTTAACGAGTCAACATTTTGTTCAAAACTTTTATTAAGTGATAATACGCTATTTGAACAAATTACTCGTACCTGCAGAACATTAATAATTCATATACATGCACGCTGGCCTATGCTGACCGTAAATGAAAAAAAAAAATTTTTGACAACCGTAGATGCAAAAGTTTAACTGGAAACAATTAAACTAAAGGGTAATATTAAAGGCGAACATAATATTATATAAGGATCAAATAACATGAAGTTGAATATTAGGGTAGCTTAGGATTAATACATATAAATAAGAGAAATTATTAGTAAAAGCCAAAATCATCACGAACAACCAGTACACACTACACCACTAGCTAGCAACTACATTACATATTAACTACGACAAGCCTAGTAAACAGTTTTATGAACTTTTAAGGGACTACCCGATTTTTACCGTTTAAGTTCGCAAGTTCATGATTTACCGAGTAACCCTTTTTGCATCACATTAATAATTTCATGAACATACTGCAATGGTCTCATTTGTAATCTAGTTAATTGCTAACACTTTTTTCCAAATGTAAGGGAAAACGGAAAGTTAACCCTTCTGTATGCCTGCCTCCAATAAGGGTAACGGAGTTTCTGATTTCCTAGGGTACCACCAGACGACTCTCTATCTAATGACTAGCAGCAGAAAAACATTTTGACTAAAACTACCAAAATTCCACATTATTTTTGCAACATTATAAACATTCACAACTACCGGTAAACCTGATTATGTTAACTTGCGACAGGCAAAGCACTATTATTCTCATTTTCTAACAACTGCTATTCTTATTATTATTATTATTATTATTATTATTATTATTATTATTACAACTATTATTATTACTATTATTGGTATTATTTTATTATTATTATAGAATTATTATAATTATTTTTATAGAATGCGCAGTAACGTCACTTAGTAGAGGTTTGATACATTTATTTTCTCTTGTAAGTGTATCTTTGTCACAGTTCTTGGAACACTTGGAAAGATTGCTTGTTTCAGTTTGTTTGTTTTTATTGATTTCTGTTGTTTCAAGTTTAATGTTGGTGCTACTATTCCAGTTTACATCAGTTTTTGTGTTATTTTTGAAGGAGTTCAGATTATTTTTGTTTGATGTTGTCTCTTCTAAAGGTACACCGCAGACATCAATTTCCTCCAAAGAATCTTCTGAAACACGAGATAGTGATTTTTTCGATCGATTTAACGAGTCAACATTATGTTCAAAACTTTAATAAAGTGATAATACGCTACTTGAACGTTCGTTATCTACGTTATTTGATGCGTGTTTTCCATGGACAATTGATTATTTTGTAATCTTTTCATTATTACATTCTTGTAGAGTTCTATTCACAATAACATGTTCTTTCAGTCTTTCACGTGATTTTTCCGTTTGTACTGTACATTTTTGAGAATTGTTATCCCACCCTGTCATGTTCGCTGAACAGCATACACAAAAATGATGTAGGTGGTTCACTAGAATCAGCTGGATACGACCAACGTATTTTGCTGCTAGTTTGATCCTTAATATAAAGTCATGTCTTCATTTACAGTTTTTTTGTAAATAATCACAGATACATTAAAAGTATTTAGAAAACGCAGCATTCAAATATACTTCCCGGTGATTCGTCAGATAGCATAGCTAATGTAAACTCGTCAGCATTGTTATAAACTGACAGATTATCATTGTTTCTATTAAGCTTTTGTAGTTTGTTCCAATTACTTGAAGCGCGTTCCACGATTCTTCCCCGAATACAGTTGTAACCGCTATTTTCATGACCATTTAAGTGATAGGCATAACACTTAAATAAACAGTTGCCGTCGCTTTCAATTTTTTTCGATAAAAACATTTCTTTATCAATACAAACCTCTTCAACATCATAAATTTTGGTTTCATCAGCGTGGTGGTCACAAAAATCAGAATTTTTTATATTGTCTCAAAACACATCAACCTCATCTTTACTACTTATAATGTCTTTCTGATCATTATTATTTAACAGCTTCTGTACATCCGATATCAATGTTTTGTGTGTCTATAATTTAACGATGTCGTTCCTTAAACGTTTATTGCAAGGTGCACGCAATTTCGAAGCAATCTGGAAGCTAATATGTAGTGATAAATATATGGAATAAAGTTATTAAAATTAAAAATAAATGTCGTCTTTGACGCCTATTTTACCCACATAATTGTATGAAATTGTATTAAAAGCAGTAAACGAAAAAAAAAAATTTATTTATTCGGAAATTTCAGGTCAGGTTAAACATCAGTAAATAAAGATAACGGTCACGTATCGTAGATTCTAAAAAAAAGGTACCTATTTGCAAACCCTCCAAAAAAGGCTCCTAATTTGCCCATTACATAGCTTTGTCATAAAATAATAATAACATAAAGTTTACTACCAGAGGACTTACAGCAAAAATTTATTCCACGCAATCTCAAAAATACCTATATCTACCACTTTTTAAAGAATAAACTTAAGAAATTGTAATGTCGGTAGACTAAAATTACCAACAAATTCTTTTTTTCCTGTTTATGTCCTAGGAATGTTGTCTTAAAAGCACTTGAGAAAGGACCAACGTGCATCTGAAAAGAGGTGAATCACCTGCAAATTACTCGTACCTGCAGAACAATAATGATTCATATACATGCACGCTGGCCTATGCTAACCGTAAATGAAAAAAAAAAAATTTTCGACAACCGTAGATGCAAAAGTTTAACTGGAAACAATTAAACTGAAGGGTAATATTAAAGGCGAACATAATATTGTATAAAGATCAAATAACATGTACTTGAATATTAGGGTAGCTTAGGATTAATACATATAAATAAGAGAAATTATTAGTAAAAGCCAAAATCATCACGAACAACCAGTACACACTACACCACTAGCTAGCAACTACATTACATATTAACTACGACAAGCCTAGTAAACAGTTTTATGAACTTTTAAGGGACTACCCGATTTTTACCGTTTAAGTTCGCAAGCTCATGATTTACCGAGTAACCCTTTTTGCATCACATTAATAATTTCATGAACATACTGCAATGGTCTCATTTGTAATCTAGTTAATTGCTAACACTTTTTTCCAAATGTAAAGGAAAACGGAAAGTTAACCCTTCTGTATGCCTGCCTCCAATAAGGGTAACGGAGTTTCTGATTCCCTAGGGTACCACCAGACGACTCTCTCTCCAATGACTAGCAGCAGAAAAACATTTTGACTAAAACTACCAAAATTCCACATTATTTTTGCAACCTTATAAACATTTACAACTACCGGTAAACCTGATTATGTTAACTTGCGACAGGCAAAGCACTATTATTCTCATTTTCTAACAACTGCTATTCTTATTATTATTATTATTACAACTATTATTATTACTATGATTAGTATTATTATTATTATTATTCTTACTATTATTATTATTATTATTCTTACTATTAGTATAACTGCTATTACTAACATTATAATTATAAGTTACTAGCAGCCCCCCGTCTCGGCTTCGCCCAAGACTTACTAAATAAAACACCGTAGTGTGTTGACATGTAATGTGAAACATTTTCAGATATAAATTTTACACACATTCCTGATACATCTCAAAACAAAAATCTTCTTATTAAAAACATATTTTTTCGGAATCCATATAGTTTATTTGGTTAAATAATGAGGTGTAAGAATTCAAAAAAATTAGTATGCTGAAAAGTACCGTGCGTTCTTTATGCCATAAAATAATCGGTGGCCATAAGAAGCCGTTGGTTTACAGTTTCTCCCGTGTAATTCACGAAAACGGCTATTTTTTAAAGCTGTTATGATTTTAAACCCCCAAAAAATTTATATTAAAATAAAATTTTTTTTCTCATATCTCACAACTTTATTACCAGAGCAACAAAGTCCTGGACCTTAAACCCTACATTTTTATTGCCACAAAAACCCAAATACATTTTCTACTCATTAAACAATCTGAAGTAGGATCTTTAAAGATTTCAGAGATTGCTGTGAGGGTACAATGAAAAGCTGATCTCTCACGTAATAAACTCTTTAGTTGTCGATTTTGACGCTGCTGTTTCAATCTCGATAAATTTTCTGCGTCAGTTTCTTGACGCCTAAGTAAAATTGTATTTATTAAATACACTTGAAGTTTTTCTTCCAATTCACTCTCTTGCGACTTTTGGCATGCTTAAATTTTTGTAACCACTTAAAGCTGTTTTCTGTCAACTTTGTTAAGTTCTACTATATTTGTTGGCAAGGTAGTTCAACGTCCGATGGCCCTAAAAAAGACTGGTGAGCTTCTTAAGTTAACTGTTTCTTCGGGAGAAAAATTACAAAGTCCGAAGCTTTGGGGCTAGTTGTAGTGCTCTTTCCCAACGTCTCCTGGTATAACGTCGAAGACGTTGGTGTCTAAAGCACCTTTTTTATTTGCAGATTCAGTTGTTTTGCTGATCTTAGATGGGGAGATTGGTTAGTGATACTTGTCCAGTGGAGGCTGTTCCGTTGGCTCAATTTTTTTTCCTACATAGCTGTTATAGGTTTGCCCAACGCAGACTTTGGAGAGGATCAGTGATTCCTGGTTGAATTCTTAGAGTCAAGAGGGTAATATAGGGTCGTCGGTCACCGGGTTTACCAGCCTTGCGAAGAACAACTCCGCAAGTGACGTCTGCTAGTGAATGGCTGACTTGGTTTAATAGTGCCCGTCTTTAGTTAATATAGTCTTTTAGTCGACAAATCGCTTCCAGAAATGGTAATAAAAATGTGTTTGTTGGCAAAGTAGTTTACACTTAGGGTGATCCTAATAAGAACCGATGAAATTGATGGTTAAGTAGGGAACGTAAATACTTATAATGGCCCTTAAAAGCGCCAGTGGTGAGACTTCCAGGCTATCTTTATTATCATTCATGATAATGAAGAGCTGGCTACGGGTAGCTTGATTCCTACCCTGGGAGTCTCGATATACGGAGACTGTGATGGAGGGAGGTACGCTGCTGACCAAAGAATATCTCGTCTCGGGTCGTTCCCCGCGCGGATAACCAACCGCTTATCGTTAGACGGGAACATGTGGGTAAGCGCATTGGGGACGCGACGACCAAGAAGGTAGCCGTTGTGGCTGCCCATGCCCCTCAGAGCTCAGAGCTGTTTTCTTCCCTTGCTTGTATTTGTAGCCACAAATTCTCTAACTGCACCAAGTGGGATGGTGGAACTCCCTCACAACTCTGATGAGTTGGAGCAGATTGTGCTCTGGCTAGATATGTCTCCTGGTATTGTGGCAGAGACAGCATCGGTTGGAATTAAATTTTTTGTTTTTATTGCACTCGTCGAGATTCAGGGTGAATGGACACCCAGGTCCCTTCTCCCTTACAGAAGAGTGTCGTCCGTAACCAGGGTACCCAGCTGCAAGACTTTCATCAGCATGCCCTGTACAGTTCGTTGAACTGCCTGAGTACATCTGCATGGATATCGAGACTTTCCGGCTTATTATAATCACACTTTTTTAATTCTGTTGCAGGTAGCCTCGATCTTATGTCGACGCCACCTAGCGGATTTTACTGAACTAAAGAGAAAAGCTGGTGTATTTTTGCAAAACTTTGAGCTCATTTATTGCTATTGTTATTAAATTTTTTAAGATAAAAACTGTACTAAAACCATCTAGGAAGTATCATGAATCAGTGTGCAAAATTTCAACAAAATCGGTTCAGTAGTTTTCGCGGTTAGCGATTACAACGGTTTTAGCGCTTCTGCTTTATGTATTAGTAAGATTACGGCAGCGGCTACCCTTTTGGCGTTTAAGTAGTAGTATTAATTGATGAATCGTAAGACACCGATCGTTATTCACCCGAGCATTAATTGAATTGTTCAGCGATTTTCACTGCTCTTTTTGCAACGAGTTCAGTTGAATAAACGACCGATGTTTGGCATTAGTAAATATTAATAATATTCTGTCTTAATGGTAATGTTAAGTCATTGAAATCCTGTCAAATTTGTATGGAAAAGGAAAAAGAAGGGCATGAGCAAGTGAATCACCTTCCCTTCTCTTAGCGCAAACAGGAGAGTGAACCAGATGTGGGAAGTGCCAATTTCTGAGTGGCTAAACTAGAGCAGCTCTAGCCAATTGAATTTTTGGCTATTTTCAGTTTTGTAAAATCTTCCGCCGGCAAGCTTTTCTGCGTTGTTATTGAACTAACGCGTGACCGAGGTCCACTACTTTTTATAAAAAGTCATGGAGGCCCCGGAAAAGGCAGTTAATTTTGTTTTTCACCCTTGAACGGTTGACTGAATAGTTAGAGTCTGCCTCTACCATCACTTAGTCTTCCACGAACGCGGTACTTTTCAAATCGGACGTTGCTTGCCTCGTTTCGCACTGGTTCGCCGTGTACTCCTATTTCATACTTTAATAAAAGTAAGTGTTAAAGTTTATATCACAAATTTTTCTTGTGCCCTCTTTTCCCGTTTTTACTCTTTTTCGGCTGGGTCCATAACTAAACAAACGCGCACACCATTATCTGCCACGGTATTGGTACCCGTAGATCACCGAGAATGACTAAGTTTTGTTTCTTTTACGTGCACACCATTATTCGCCACGGTAGTTGTACCATCAGAGCAACTAATCGGATTAACGCGAAAACCAATACTCGTGACGGTATTACTACATCCAAGTCAGGTCGCGAGTCAAATTAACATTTACCCCCACGTAACCTCTAGAAACGAGACCTTTACCCCTAACGGTGCTGGTAGCATCTAGATCGCGGACGGAATACCGTTATATACGCCGCTCCGGGTAAAATCAACCAACCTTAGACGAACCACGAGCAAGCGCATTGGAATATTGCATAGCAGTCGGTTCTAATCGGATAAAACAGTCGTAGCCCCCTTTGCAAATACCGTGTCGTTAATTAGAACTACTATTTTAGCCCCATGTTCCATTTACGTGCCCAGCGTGTGTCCCGAGTTATTAAGAGAAAGCTTAAACTCAAGTAGTACTTCGCGCCGACGTAACAAATCTATGCAACACTAAATAAGATTTCACAGTTTTCATAGACATTATCAAGATCCTGTGGAACAATTTTCTCCTTGACAGTTTTTCAATATGGAACGTTGTATTGCTGTTATTCAATCGTGAAAATGCATGATCCATTGCATTGGTACTTTTTTTAGATAATTTCTGAATTTTAAATTTTCTAGAAACATCTCAGGGAAACAATATGTAACTAAGTAATATTAAATTTTGATTGGTATTATATGTAAATCTCACTTTCATTAGACGGTGATTAAGTATGATTTTGTTTTTGTGCGAGTACAAGACAGTATAATATAATAAATGTTATGCGAAAAGTATACTGTACCAAAAAATGACATAAAACTTGACCTTTCTTACATGTTGATTTCACAATTTTTCAAAGCTGACGACTCATAACAAAGATTACAATTTAACGCCACTGTATGAAGAATTTAGAAAGTCTTTTAAAAATATTAATTGACATACAATTTAAAATACACATCGAACTTTCCAAACCTTTTATTTTTGTTGAAAGGTAAATTTTGTGGTTATAAACTATGATACCTTGTGCAAAGATCACGTTTAAAACACTAATAGTCAATACGGCTTAATAGATTTCGTTACATAAGCGCCATCGCCAGCCGAGGCTATTTTGCAGCTTGAGGGAGAGTAGGCTAGCCTTGATTGAATGGCGCTTAAGTAGGACATCTTATGTTGTTGTTACCTAGGACGCAATAAACATTCCAAGTTACCAAAAAATACCTAAGCTAAAATAAATGATTTAACTGTCTGTTACACTTCTACAATTCAGTACCTTTATGTTTTTGTTATATGTATAAAGTTTCAAACGGGAGAATCTAAGTATGAAGCAGGCTATGCATGATTAAAATGCAATTTAAGTTCAACCTAATTAAATATCCTAAAAACCCGTGGTATTCTTGAAAAATAAACAAATTGTACATATTACCCAAACTACTTCAAAAATCTATAATTAGATAACGAATACAACTCTGTACAATATTATTACTCTTACACATAACATAAAAAGATCGGGTAAGTGTAGAATGTCAAAATAATAAAAAAAATTTTTTTTTCCGGAGTCTTATAATTGTGAATACCAATTTTATTATTTTAATTGTATCGTTATTTTTGCATCGTTGAAAATCTAAATCCAAAAACGATTTTGCCTTGTTGTCTATGTACAAATATTAATACATTATCAACATTAATGTGAGTAATTTTTGCCAATGCCTAGTACTGTAGATAGTACTATATAAAATTATAAAAGTTAATTTACTTGATTTTTCTAATTACAAGTACTTTACATCTTAATACTTAAAGTGTAATACAAATAATATTGTACGTTAAGAAGGTAACAAAAAGTTAATGTGCATTCGTCAGATTACACAGATTTATACAATTTTCAACTTAACTTGCCAAGTCATGTTGTTAGTCATGATGTGGAAAATAATTCTAACCTTTAATTTCAAACTTATTTTAACTAAAATAGTATTCACACTATGACATGTGTTTTAAGTTTCAAACATTGGATTTCAACGAAAATCCGAAAAAAATACAAGACAATAAAATTAGGCACTTAAACGTTCAATATTATTTAGCAACTACACAGTGGTTCAATGCCTAAGTAGTTTTTTCTTGAAATCTAGGATCGTACAACATCCATTCAGTAATTATAGGTTCTAGAAAACATAACCTCAATCGGTAATGTATTCCTAAAGGTGGTAAATAGTTGAAAATCGGACGTTTTTCTGTATTAAAAATGCATTCAGTGGTATTATTGTGGAAAAATATGGTTTGATGTAGGGATGGCACTCAAAAATACTACCCTACTTTTTTCAAATGAATCTAACTGGGCAATATGTTGATTGATCCAATGAAGTAGCCGAAACTATATTTTATACCAATACTGCGACCTTATGAATTTATTTCAGAGAAAAATGGATGTTTTTAACCTTTTTTTAAACTGCTGGAGTGCATAACCAATAATGGTTATGTCTTCTAGAGCTTACAGGTACTATATGGACGTATTGTGGGACAAGGACTTCATAATGAATTATTGGGACCCTCTACATCCGTCTAACGCCTTATTATTTAAAGAAACATAATCAGGCGATTTCTTTGGAGTGATTGTCATATTGCAGGGTGTGCTTAGGTCTTCAAAGTCTGAAAAAAATTATGACAGTCTGTGCCTTGAATATAATAAATTTTATTTTTCAGCAATTATATTTTATATAATATGATACATTAAAATACGATGTGTAATATATAAATATATTAAAATAATATTATAGCATAATACCTCATGGATTTATATGACAGAAAATAGTCTTATTATTAATTTTTTAGCAATTGTAGGAATACATATCAGGACTTGTTATAAGTCTTATACCTTACTACTATTGAGTTATTGAAAAAAACTTTTCTTTTTTTTCGGATTTTCGTTGGGCTCTCACGTTTGAAACTTTTAATACATCATGTTGTTGTAAAGGAAGTGGCTCATGATAGTTACATGTAGTAATTATATAATACGGTAATTACTGGTATTGTGCGCTATTGGCTGCGCGGTAGAAGAGATGCGACCAGCCACCTCGTACAGTAAAATGTAAGAGATTCGAAAACCGTTGATTATAAAATTAAATTTTTACGGCATTAAAACTTCGAGAAATCGACAATTATGATATTACTTCAATAAGTAAAATCGCTTACTAACGATAATACAATTTAATTATTAGTTTGAAAATTTGGTCCAGCGGTTAACGAGCGTGTGCAGTTTACACCAACTCGGTAAAAAACACTGGAGCCGAATTAGTTTGTATTGATAACATATATTGTATGGCGGGCTGTATGGTTATTGGCGCTCGTGTTCTTATTTCTTAAACTTAATAAATTCGTAAAGCAGCCGGTAAGCTCCTCAGGTTGTGTGGTGGTTGGTGCTTGCGTTATTTTACTTATTTTATTAATAAATAAATCGACCAGCAAACGCCCCGAGTTCTGTGGTCATTGTTGCTTGCGGTATTTTATTTATTTTACTATTGTTAAAAAAGAAAAAAAACTCGTGTTGTCGCTTGCTTTGGCTGTGTGCTCAGATATGTAGCTATAGTCAACATTTCCACTCCTCTCCTCGTAGGCACACATTCGGTACACCCCTTCCACGTCTCTCCAAAATGTGCGCCTATATGATCATTTCCACACAAATCCACTCCTTAGACGACTCGCTTGAGCTCTGAGTTAGAAATTTGTTGTTCAAGAGGGCGTTTTATGTTTTTCAACGTATTTTTTTACGCTGATTACAGGAAAAAATAATTAAAAATTTTTTTAAATAATTAGATCAATGTGAAAATTGCGCCTGAAGTTTATTTCACTCATATCTCTTTAACGGTAACAGATACGACAAAAATTAAAATACCAGCGTGTAAGGCGGAAAATTTCCTATCGATTTGATCCATGACATATCTTTAGACAAGCGCGAAATTATATTTGATTGGTAATAGTGTCGAATGGTCGGTTTTTTTTTTTTTTTTTTTTCATTTATTTCTAGAAATAATAAATCGAATTTTCTTTTGCACAAACATTAAGAGCTAAAATTTGGCAGAGTTGCAGCTTCAGTAATCTTCAATAAAAACTCCAAATTTCAACAAGATCGGATGAATAGTTTTTACAAACCTCAGCTGAATGCAAAAAAAAGTACTTTAGCAAAACGGCCTTAAAAAAGTTGTTAGGGAAAAGTTGCGGGGAATAACCAGAGGACCAATTTGGATCAACTGCATAAAACATTGTTCATCGGTTTGCTATGCATACTTCTATATATACATACATATTTTTGTTTTTGTTTTAAGGCTTGTTCGTTCCGATGCTAAAAATAGTGTTTTAAAATTTTTGTCATTTTTTTAAACCTTAGCGGAAAATGTTTTTTGTCCAATTTTGTTACAATCGATTGGCATTGTTTAGTTCTCTACAACATATATGAGATATTTACAGTGTTTGAAGTGCAAAACAGTTTTTTTCTTGAAATATTGTTAAAAATGCAAAAATTAAAATTCTTCTTTTACGTTCATGCACAATATGCCTAAACACACGTTTTTACCGAAGCCAAATAACGATAAAGTTCAATTTATTATTTCTATTATTTCTAGAAATAAAAAAAAATGAAAAAATGGAAAAAAATCTCATTCGACACTATTACCAACTGATTGAAAATACAAAGAAACGTAAAAAAAACTATTTCCTCAGAGACCTTTTTTTTCATCGTTAAATATCTTTTGAGGACTTAAAAAAATTTTAGTGCGTGGCCCGCAACCTTAAAAAGAAAAATATTCTATCTAATGCAGCATTTGCTTTCGCTGCTGCTTCCCCTCTTGCTTCTCTCTCGCCACGCATCGTGATCTATATACGTATACAACGCACAGTGGAGCATAGAGTGAGTATGGCTCGTAGCTTATAGCTCATCGTGGCTGGCGCACCACCGCCGCTTTCTCCTTCTCACTCACTCTTACAGCAAGCGTTGGAAACGCTTAATCAATTTTTTTAAGTATAATTTTGCGCTTATCTGAAGATATGTAATGGATCAAATCAATAGGAAATTTTCCGCCCTACACGCTGATATCTTTATTTTTGTCGTATCTGTTACTGTTAAATAGATATTAGTGAAATAAACTTCAGATGCGATTTTCACATTGATCCAATTATTTAAAAAACTTTTAATTATCATTTCCCGTAATCAGCGTGAAAAAATAGGTTGAAAAACATAAAACGCCCTCTTGAACAACAAATTTCTAACTCAGAGCTTGAGCGAGTCGTTTATCCTTTTCTTGTTGGCGCACGCTGTTCGATACGAGAGTAGTAAGATGTGCGCCTGGTTCGACGGCTGGCCGTGTTGGGGCGCTCTGATCAGTGCCACAAAGTCGTCTCGCATCGTAACTTTGGCGTTAGCAATCTCTCTACTCGTCTCTGCTTTCACATCTTGCCGCGCGCTGCGAGCACTGCTTATATACTACTTCCATGTATATAGTATACATATGCTCGAAAGTATTAACGGTTGTGTTTGTGAGTGTTCTGGAAATCTGTATTTTCAGAGGCTACGAAAGGAACGCTCGAGATACATTAACGAGCGTGGAGGCAAAGTTGTTGCTGATCAAAAAATGTTAATCATAAAAACATTTTGCTGCAGATATTGTTGATGACAGCTTATAGGAAAAAAGTAAGCTGACCAAGCGGAAGGAGCAATTAACTGTATCTCTGTCAGAAAAAATAAAAGTATGTAAGGATAAAGAAGACGCTGTTCAAAAACTGAAGGATAAGCTGAATTTTCTTAAAAAAGAATCTTCCAATTAGAGATACGGTTTTCCCAAACCATATAAGACCAGTGAAACTATTATTCAACGTCATGTCCCTACCCGAGGCACTGGAAAAACAGTGAACGAGTCCTTGGAATTTTTAACCAATGTAAATTACGCGATTTAATAATTATTTACACATATACACAGTTAGTTGCAAAGTAGGAGTGACGAAAATTAAAATTAATTTACAAATAGGATTTACTAACTACAGAAGTTTATTTACAATTAAAATTTCTTTACAATTAAAATTTATTTACACTTCGTTTATACAATTAAAATGTATATAGAATGAATTATTTTACAGTTCCAATTTATTCACAACTATTTTTTTACCAAAATGTATATTAATGAGTAAAAACTTAAAAGTTGGCTTTGTTTCACAATGTTTTATTATTCGCAGACAGCTGTTTCGGCAGTTACGCCATTGTCAGATGCTCGACATACACTGAATGGTCTATGTACATCAGTTCGCTAAAGTCAAGTACAAGTATTACAAATGTAGTTGTCGCTCAACGGTATGATATGTATGCGCCTGTGTATGAGTACCTTATGAGATACTATGTATTACATTTTCTATTATTGGAGATAGAGTAAAATTAATTTGATCGTTCATTATGGTTTTATTATGTTTTTTTGCTAATTCTATTTCTATTGTCTCAAACACATTCAATTTAAAACTTTTAGGTAAACTGTGTAGTAACTTCATATTATTTTCATCTAGGAAATGCGCATTAGAATTACAATGTTCACTAAAACCCGTCGTATTGCGATCATTATAAATAGACTTTTTGTGCTCCTTTATACGTTCGGAAAGGGCACGTCCTGTCTGTCCAATATATATGGCATCGCATTCGGAACAATTAATTTGATAAACACCACATTTCTGTAAAATACCAACTTTTTCCTTATTGCATAAAATAGATTTCAAGTTACGTTTATTGACCATGATTGTATTTACATTTTGTTTTTTTAAAAAATTACTTATTTTATTGGATGCTATGGGAACATAATTCAACATATTAAATTTTTTGGTTTGTTTTGCGACTGCGTAAAAATGTTTTGAAATAAGTCTATTGTTTATTTCAAAAATTAGATTATCTATGAGGTTTTCATTGTAACCATTATTAATTGCTAAATATTTTAATAGATTGATTTCCTTTTCGTAATTAGATTTCGTTAACGGTACTGTTAATGATCTATGTACAAAAGAGTAAAATGCGCTCATTTTTATATTGATGGACTGCTTTGAATCGTATTCAATAGACTTATTTCAAAATATTTTTACGCAGTCGCAAAACAAACCAAAAAATTTAATATGTTGAATTATGTTCCCATAGTATCCGATAAAATAAGTAATTTTTTAAAAAACCAAAATGTACGTACAATCATGGTCAATAACCGTAACTTGAAATCCATTTTATGTAATAATAAGGAAAAAGTTGGTATTTTACAGAAATGTGGTGTTTATCAGATTAATTGTTCCGAATGCGATGCCATATATTTTGGACAGACAGGACGTGCCCGTTCCGAACGTATAAAGGAGCACAAAAAGTCTATTTATAATGATCGCAATACGACGGGCTTTAGTGAACATTGTAATTCTAATGCGCATTTCCTAGATGAAAATAATATAAAGTTACTACACAGTTTACCTAAAAGTTTTAAATTGAATGTGTTTGAGACAATAGAAATAGAATTAGCAAAAAAACATAATAAAACCATAACGAACGATCAAATTAATTTTACTCTATCTCCAATAATAGAAAATGTAATACATAGTATCTCATAAGGTACTCATACACAGGCGCATACATATCCTACCGTTGAGCGACAACTACATTTGTAATACTTGTACTTGACTTTAGCGAACTGATGTACATAGACCATTTAGTGTATGTCGAGCATCTGACAATGGCGTAACTGCCGAAACAGCTGTCTGCGAATAATAAAACATTGTGAAACAAAGCCAACTTTTAAGTTTTTACTTATTAATATACATTTTGATTCGAAATGTTTCACCAACGCCCAAGCGAGAAATCAATTAATAAAATTTTTTACACTTGAAATCTATTTACAATTTAAACTTATGTACAATTGAATTTTATTTACAGTTGATTGTTTTACTCTTGAAAATTATTTAGGATGGAAATTGATTTGCAACTAAAATTTATTCGCATTAAACGTTTACTAGGGTTTAATTTTTTGAAATTATTTATTGCTAACTCAACATCATTTACTACACTTCTTTTAAAAAATTCATTAAAATAAATATTTTTAACTTTTTGTTTTTGTTTTAGAGAATCCAAGAAGTATCAACCAAAGTAAACGGAAATTATTTTCCAATGCCAATGCCCGCCTATCCACCCAACTTCGGAGAACCTCAAAATATTTACGGTACCTCCAGATCTTATCCCATGTCGTCAAACATAAATTCTTACGCCTACCCAATTTCAAACACTTATCAACAACACATGCATGGTGCAGTAACACCGGAGACACTTTGGCAGGAGTATATGCCTTCTAGACCGTCTAACTATCATGACATGTAAAAAATATATGTATTGTATCTAAAAATAAATAGAAGGATGAAACAAACTTGTAAGATTTCTGTGGATGACAAAATTATTCTCTATATACTTATCCTACTTTTTCTTTCTACAATTTTTATACATAAAGCCCTTTTTTTACCAACTTCTTTTAACCAGTTTCAACTAATATTTCTTCTTAGAAATCGACTTTCAAATTTTTCATTTAACATTTTTATGAAGGTTCTAATGCTTAAAAGATACCATATGGAGTTTTTAAAATGAATCCACCTTTGTAAAGTTGTTATATGGTACAATTTTAGGTACATAGCTATGAAAAATAGCAATAACACCTAACGTAATGATAATAGTAATAACGTTATGC
Organism: Copidosoma floridanum; assembly: GCF_036245765.1. NCBI lineage: Eukaryota > Metazoa > Arthropoda > Insecta > Hymenoptera > Encyrtidae > Copidosoma > Copidosoma floridanum. The sequence continues at coordinate 1,020,930 of NW_028321890.1, read as the reverse complement.
TCCAAATAGCACGTTTTGTGTTATTACAATAATTTATATTATTTCAAAGGAGCAAGTTTTAAAAGATAATCATCATCATATATATACAGAGAGAGAGAGAGAGAGCTATAGAGTTATAAGTAATTCGTGTTTATTACATGAAATAGGTTATTTTGTTTTCTTATGCTTCTAAAATGTGTAAACCAAACAACATACCATTTGCATCAGTGTCTTCTTCTCTTTCCCACCAGAATTTCCATCGCAAACGTAGGGTTCCAACTTAAAACTTACATCTTCAATAAGCTTTATGTTGTTTACTATGACATCCACGCCAATGCCAAGCAATCGGTCCTTTGAAAAACGCTTCATGTTGCATTTTTTTCCTTGTATGAATTGATTAATACTTTCTCTCCTAATCTGTTAGGGTTTGTTGTTAAGAGTAAGTAAAACGCGGATTCTGCGACACACTCTCTTTACGTACATTTTCACTTACATTAATTTTAGTGACAAAATAAAGTTGGTCTATTTTGCTCTACTCTTCAACACGTGTTGTACACGCTAAAAAAGCTAAGAAAGCAGGTAAAAATAGCGAGATTTCCTAGCCAACAAAACCACGCAAATAAACAGTTAAAAATGCCTGCTTGCTAGTTCCACACTATGTTGGTTTAATAATAAAAAGTATAGGTACGTAAATACGTACAGTAAGTTTTTAAAAGATAAAGTGTGAATAGTAAAGCGTCTCTCGTGCAAACGCACCGTAAGGTACGAACAGTGCGGCCAGCCGTATCGCTCATGAAATTGTAGACCAACCCAAAAATATTCAAATTAACAATTTGTTGCAGTTGGAGAACATTTTTTTATTTTATGTCATTTGACCGACTAATTACAAAAAAAATATGAAAAATTTTTTATTAGTAGTGGATCTATGTTAAAACCGTATTCGAAATGACATTTTGCTTATATCTCTGTAACAGTACGAGTTAAAGTAAAAAAATAAATTAACACATGGAGCATTTAAATCGTGTGGCCAAGCGCGAAATTAAAGTGCAAAAAAAAGGAATTTCTATTTGACTATGGGAGTAAGTATGAAAAAAGGGACAAAGCAAGCCTGCACTGTTGGGATCCGATATACAGTTGGGGTGGAGGTTCGGCAAAGCTTAGTCGAGCCTCCCGTCAAGACTTAGAAAACCCGTCACCTTATGTAAATTTACATGGGCTGTTGGTGCTAGCAGCGTTGTTAAGATCTCAATAAGCCAAAAAAATGTGCGTACGCTCACCTACAGCTAACAGTTATGGCTTTTGCTTAGCGCACAGTGTTAGCGTAACAGAAACAGTGCTTGCTCGATCTCTCTCTAACTATCACTTACCATCATGATATAGCAGAAAAATACCTATAAAACGGTTTTAAAGTAACACAATGAGAGTAAAATACGACATTAACGATTAATTTCGCGCTTTTTAAAATAGTACTTATATTTTCACTTTCTTATCGTGTGATAAACAGCCTTGACTTATTTTACTTTTTTTATTACAACTTATAGCTGTTTGCAAGTGATTTATCTTCACCATGGTAAATTTTTGACGAAAAAGGACAAGGCCGATTGTATCGTCAAATTCCTGTAAGTACAAAAATTTTTTGTTCAACAAGTAATGACTAACAAAATAACACATTGCTAATGACAAGAATAACCATGAAGTTTGAGATTAACATGAATCCTAAAAAATCTTTTATATTAATAAAAATTCTGAAGAAGTACATACGCAAGGTCGATTTTTGTCCTTGCTTTATAAACGTATGATAAAAACCAGGAGTAAAATTACTCGTCATCTCAATTTTATCCTTACTTCTAATTTTAAATACATTATTATTAGAAAAAAAACAGTATTTATCAATTTCAGCGGGGCCTTCAGCGTATATAAAAAGTTACAATCAACAGAGAGTGCGATTTCAGTTCTTGCTTAGTGAGCGTATGGTGGAAAATTGAACAAAAATTTCATTGTCCTCCCAATTTCATCATAGTTTCCGATTTTTAGTACATTGTTTATGTGAAAACAAACAACATCTATTAATTTCAGTGGGGTCTTCAGCGTATATAAAAAGTTATAATCAACAAAAGGCAAGATTTCGGTTCTTACTAGATAAGCGCATGGTGGAAAATTGAAGAAAAATTCCTTGCCCTCCCAATTTTTTCCTGGTTTCTTATATTAAGTACATTGTTAACGTTACAATAAACAATGTCTATTAATCTCAGCATAGCTTTCGGCGTATAGATAGAGTTATAGTTAATAGAAGTCACCGTTTTGGTCCTTGATCGATAAGTGTGATGAAAAATTTGAGGAAAACTACTCGTTCTCCTAATTTTATTCTAGTTTGTAATTTTGATAAGATTGTTAATGTGAAACCAAACAATGTCTATCAATTTTAGCAGGGCCTCCAGCTTACATAGAAAGTTATAATCAACAGAATGCGAGATTTTGGTCCTTGCATGGTGAGCGTACGGTGGAAAATTGAATAGAAATATCTTGTTTTCCCAATTTTAATGTAGTTTATGATTTTTAGTACATCGTTTATAAAAAATAAACAATGTCTAATTATTTTAACGAAGCCTTCGGCGTATATAAAAAGTAATAATCAACAGAAGGCGAGATTCCGGTCCTTGCTTCGTGAGCGAATGGTGGAAAATTGCATAAAAATATCTTGTCCTCCCAATTTTATCCTAGTTTATGATATAAGGTATATTATTTATGTAAATACAAACAATGCCTATTAATTTTAGCAGGGCTTTCGGCGTATATAAAAATTTACAATCAACAAAAAGCGAGATTTCGGTCTTTGCTAAGTGAGCGTTTGGTGGAAAATTGAATAAAAATATCTTGTCCTACCAATTTTGTCCTTGTTTATGATTTTTAATACATTGTTTATGTAAAAATGAACAATATCTATTAATTTAATTGGGCCTTTTAGCGTATATAAAAAGTTATAATCAACAGAAGGCGAGATTTTGCTCCTTGCTTAGTGAGCGTCTGGTGGAAAATTAAAGAAAAATTACTCGTCCTCCCAAGGTTATTCTAGTTTATGATTTTAAGTACATTGTTTATGTAAAAACAAACAATGTTTATTAAATTTTGCGGGGCCTTTAGCGCATATAAAAAGTTATAATTAATAGAAGTCGTGGTTTTGGTCCTTGCTTGATAAGTGTATGATGGAAAATATGAAGAAAATTACTCGTCCTTTTAATTTTATCCTAGTTTATGATTTTTAGTACATTGTTTTTGTAAAAATGAACAATATCTATTAATTTAATGGGGCCTTTTAGCGTATATAAAAAGTTATAATCAACAGAAGGCGAGATTTTGCTCCTTGCTTAGTGAGTGTCTGGTGGAAAATTAAAGAAAAATTACTCGTCCTCCCAAGGTTATTCTAGTTTATGATTTTAAGTACATTGTTTATGTAAAAACAAACAATGTTTATTAATTTTTGCGGGGCCTTTAGCGCATATAAAAAGTTATAATTAATAGAAGTCGTGGTTTTGGTCCTTGCTTGATAAGTGTATGATGGAAAATATGAAGAAAATTACTCGTCCTTTTAATTTTATCCTAGTTTATGATTTTTAGTATATTGTTTATGTAGAAGCAAACAATGTCTATCAGTTTCAAAGGGGCGTTTGCGTTTATAAGAAGTTATAATTAGTAAAAGTTGTGGTTTTGGTCTTTGATCGATAAGTGTATGATGGAAAATTGGAAGAAAATTACTCGTCCTCCCAATTTTATCCTAGTGTATGATTTTTAATACATTGTTTATGTGAAAACAAACAATTTCTTTCAATTTCAGCGGGGCCGTTGGTGTATATAAAAAGTTATAGTCATTAGAAAGCGAGATTTCAGTCCTTGCTTGACAAGCGTATGGTGGAAAATTATTAGGAAATTCCTTGTCCTTCTCATTTTATTCTTTCTTTTGAATTTGAGTTTATCATTGATTTAAAATTAATCACTGTCTAATAATTTTAGCGCGGCCTTTGCAGTATATTCATATATGTGTCTCCCTGTTTTGATAGCAGCTTGTATTGTTTTTCAGTTATTTGTTAGGTCATTTTTTTCGGGGTTCCAAACAGCTTTAATATCATTTTTCACGCCTATTCTACAATGTTAGACGTTGTTTTCATTGTTTATAAATATTTTTGGACATATTTAGATACTAAAAAAGTGTTTATTAAACTTATCTAATTTTCCGAACTCCGAACGATCCGAACTTTAGTGTCATCCTGAAGACGAAAAAAATGTGACGCTTTTTACAATACTGTTGTCATATCGGTTTGAGATCTGAAAATAGTAAATGTCGTAAAGGAGAGCAGTACTGAAGGAGAGCTGAATTATTATGATTTGAAAAATTCTCTTTAGACGCTGCAAATCGCTGAAATGCCCAGAGATCGAATGTGAAACCGGTGACCGCTAATCGAGCCTACGTTAGACTACGAGACAGTGACCGTTGCTTCCATTGTCATGTTGTTTGACACTACTCTTACGATTGAATGAGGAATGATGGGAAGAAGCAATGCCACTGCTGCTTGAATTTTTTTACTAAAGTGATGGAGCGCAAAAGTACTAGCGAAAGTAAATCAAAAATAAATAGAATAATAATAACATCTGAAACTGGGATCTTAAACGCGGTGGTAGTGGAAGCGACAGAAGAGACAGTCACAACTCCAGATCTTATTACAATAATAAGAGTAAGAATGACTTAGATAAAGGCAATGAGTCAAAGAAGTCAAAAACTGACAATAATAAAAGTAAAGAGGCACACAAGAAGAACAAATCTCTGAACAGGAAAAATAGTAAAAAAGGTAAGTCTAAGTTTGAAGAAGTGACTGCTTCATCCCTGTTCTCTTGTCTTGCTGGTGTCAATCAAATTTAAGACTCAGGCCCTAAAAATTGAACTAATTTTATAGCTGACACTGGTGCAATCGAGCATTTGGTTAACTCCAAAATTTATTTTAACAAATTTTAAGAGACTGGTTCGGCTGTTATTAAATGTATAAAGGGAGACCCAGCAGGATACTTGAGAATAGAGGGAGAAGGTTTAATTATAGGAACTAACAATAATAGCGTTGTGAAATTGAATAATGTTATTTGTGTTGAAACGCTTGCTAAAAATCTGATATCTCTTAGAAGATTTGCAGAATCTGGCTTAACTGTATATTTAGATAAAAACAAAATAATTATTTATAACGCTAAAGGAAAAATAATAAAAAAGGTAAGTCTAAGTTTGAAGAAGTGACTGCTTCATCCCTGTTCTCTTGTCTTGCTGGTGTCAATCAAATTTAAGACTCAGGCCCTAAAAATTGAACTAATTTTATAGCTGACACTGGTGCAATCGAGCATTTGGTTAACTCCAAAATTTATTTTAACAAATTTTAAGAGACTGGTTCGGCTGTTATTAAATGTATAAAGGGAGACCCAGCAGGATACTTGAGAATAGAGGGAGAAGGTTTAATTATAGGAACTAACAATAATAGCGTTGTGAAATTGAATAATGTTATTTGTGTTGAAACGCTTGCTAAAAATCTGATATCTCTTAGAAGATTTGCAGAATCTGGCTTAACTGTATATTTAGATAAAAACAAAATAATTATTTATAACGCTAAGTCAAGTGAAATATTTTTGTCTGGAGTGTATGAAGAACCTTACTGGGTAATAGAACCGAAAGTAGATCAAAACATAAATGAGACCGAAAATAATGAAAATAATGTTGGAAATAAAAGAAAATTGGCTTATTTAGTGGCAGATAACAGTAACAGGCCTAAACATTAGACACGCAGCGTGACAGCACAAACTAGCACAAACTCTGAAAATGTAGAGATTGAAAATACCTCTAAAAATAACTTGAGGGAGAATAACAGTTCAATTGGTGAAGTGACTGATGTAACAGATAAAAACGTGACTGATAGTGACAGAAAACTAGAGCATACATACATGACTCTGGTTTACCTGGAAATATGTGGAACTTGGGTTTGACAGCTCCAGTATATGCATACAGCAGAACTCCACACAAATCTATTGCCATGGAGATTCCACTTCAAAAGTTTGCTCCTAACCGAAGTTTCGATATAAGACAATTGAAGAGATTCGGCTGTATGGCCTATGTGACAGTGCAAAGAAAAATAAGACCGAAACTTAGATTTACCGGACGACGAACAGTACTTGTTGGTTACACGCTCACTGGGTATACTGTTCTGAAACCAGAGACCAAATTCTCCGAAAGCAGAGATATGAGATTCAACGAGAGACTGGTGTATAAAGACATATGCAAAAAAAATGGTATTAAAGACAGGCAAAACGTTTCTGAATCAATCGACTAAGATGATGGGTTAGTGAAATTTGCTGAAGAAAAAGTAGGAGAGCTCAAGAGAATGGAGGGAGAGAAGCAAATTGAAAGGAGAAGAGAAAGACCTCGTAAAGTCAAGGATGCCATTGAGACTGCATCAAGTGGAGGGACCACTAAAAATAGTTTGCCTCTACTCGATTCTAGTTTTTCTGGAATGCAAGTTGCAACTGATTTGAACAACAGATTGCTTTTGGACTTGAAAGAAACTACAGTACATTATGGGGATGTTGTTAGAGTTCACAGTGAAATATCTCATGCCTTGCTGGCTAAAATTCAAAAGGATCCAACTAGTTTCAAGGAAATCATCAGGTTGGATGAGACTGGAAACTTGCCATTGAAGAAGAACTCAATTCTATGTACAAAACTGAAGTATGAAAGATAGTAGATCGACCAACTCGATATGAGAAGAGAAGAAAGCCTAACATAATTGATTCTCGTTGGGTTTTCAAAAGAAAATGTGACAGTGCTTGAACCATGAAACATAAAGTGATACTAGTGATCAGAGGATTCAAAGATAAAAACTCCTATGACCTACAAGAGACATACGCACCAGTATAGAGATTAGCTTGAATTAAAGCAATGCTGGCTCTGATCAATAAGCATGATTTGGACACATGTCAACCAGACGTTAAAACAGCCTTCCTCAATGAAATTATTCTTGATGAAATATTCGGGAAATTCCAGATGAAACAGCACACTTAGAAACTGACCGAAAAACGAAAGTGTGCTAACACAAGCGAGCCTTGTACGGACTCAAAGTTAGTCCCAAACTCTGGAACAAACGTTTTACCGAGACTGCCACGAAAATTGGACTGACTGCGCACCCCAGTGAACCTTGCTTGTTTACTTGGAGAAAAAAACGACACATTATTGTTTCTGCTTCTATATGTGGATGATATGCTGATAGCAATTAACGATCAGCCAAGAATGGTAGGAATCAAATGGAGACTATAAAAGGAGTTCGAAATGTCAGACTTAGGAGAGACTGAAAACTTCTTAGGGATTGAAATCAAAAGAGACAAAATAAATAAAATCATCACATTAACACAACAAAAATACACAAAGAAGATCTTGAAATGATTTGATTTTGATGAATCAAAGCCTTGGAAAATCCCCATGGTTACTAATCATGTGGTGAAAAAAACAAGATGAGACTAAGAAAAGACTCATGACAACAGAATTTTAGTCAAAACCTTAAATTCTAAAAATGTGCCCTATCGGGAAGCTGTCGGTAGTTTAATCTACTTAGCTTACACTTTGAGACCGGATATATCATTCGCAGTCAACGTGGCGAGTGGACATCAAATCAATCCCACCTAAGAAGACTGGCTGCGAGTAAAGAGAATATTTAGATATTTGTCTAGTAAAAAAAATAAGGGACTGATATAAAGCGGCAAACAGGATGACTTGGAGGATTTCTTGGATGCAAGTTTTGCTGACTGCAAAGGTTCTCTGATGACTTCTGGATATCTTGTGAGACTTTACGCAGATGCAGAGGCTTGGCGTCCTCATAAACAGACCTACGTTGCCTTGTCAACCTGCGAAGCAGAATTCGTAGCTTTAAGCAAAGTCTGTCAAGAAAAAAATAGCTGTAAGCAACTCACTCAGCTTGATTTTGGATACCTCATTTTATACGATGACTCTATTGTGTGACAACGCGACAGCTAATGTAATTGCAAATACCTCGGGTGGCAGGAGACTGAGACATATGTCTATTATAAAACAGGACTATGTCAAGGAAAAGGTTATTCTGTAAATGGTAAACATTAAATGGGTTTCCTCCAAAGACCAGCTTGCTGATATTATTTCCAAACCATTGCCAATTGATTTGCATGAGATACTGATGAGACTGATCCTAAATAGTAATAGTTGAGTTACTTAAGTTGGTTGTTCTATATGTTTCAGGAAAACAAAACTGATGTAACCATTTACTGGCTGTGGAGACCGTCAACAACCGGTAGAAAATTTAAAATAAATATTTTGAACTTTAAGTTCTTCTACATATAATCAATATCTCATTTATTACCACTTTTAGTATTGTGAAAGAAACGAGTGTGGAAGAAAGTGACAGAAATATATTCACATATGTATTGCGCACCCGCTTTTTTATGAATAAGCTAGGTGGCAGTTCACGTCTTGCTATTCTCATCCCGTTGAGGGAGATGTGGAGACAGTCAGTACAGCACTGCAAACTGCCTTGTGCACACGTATCTGACCGCGACTCAATAAAGCACTTTTTGATAAAAGTCCTCGCCTACCATTTATTACTGCCTTGCTCCATAACTCTAAAAACTAGCATTATAACTTTGACCTTCATCTTGAAAATCTTGAATTGTGGTGAAAACTTAGTTTTACAAAATTAAAGAACAGGGCAGCCTTTAATCTGATATTAGAAGTTTTATGATTACAAAAATCGTCATATATTTTCCAATGCCAATTTTATAATTTTATTTTCTGTGCCAAATACCCTATCGCTGCTATGTAATAATAATATTAAATATTGATTTATGAATATTTCAATTTATACTTTTATACAGATGTGTTCATTTTTTTTCAAAAAAGCCTTTATAATAAAATTTCCATCTCTGAATACTTCAATTCTAAGTATACGTTGTATTTATGTTCATGTAATAAGATATTGTTCTACGAAACTATATGTTGTATGCATTTTTAAGTATATTGCAATAATAAAAACATTATTAAGAAAAGTAGAATAAACTGTGTAACACTTGTTAAATATTGTTATATATTATTAGGGTTCCGCCCGCTGCGCGCTTCACGCGCCAACCTCCTATTTATGCATTACAAACCCCCACAGAAGCTTTAAGGCAGGAGACGAAAGGTCTTAACAAAAATTTTTTGTCATTTGAAAAACATAAATTATGTAAGTAAAAATAATAATAACAAAGGTTAAATAAATACTTTTCACACAAGTTAAGTATGGTTGCTGTAAAAAAATCAGCTTTAGTTGGTCTGTAGTAAACAATAAGGAACGGTTTATAATAGAAGTGAATGAAAAATTATCATTTAACCTCATAAAAAAAATTTTTCTGCATATTACTGAAGATATTCTTACCATATACATTATTGTTTATTAGTTTTATTTGTTATTCATTTTCTTTTTAATTTACATGAATATTTTAATATATTGATGGCTACACATTGACATTTTATCTTCCGTTTAAAATAGTTTAATCTGTATTCTGAAAAAAGTAAGAAAATTATGTATCAAACATCACTATAATTGTTGATGATTATTCACTTGCTATTAAAATTCTTCATTTACTCTTTTTTTAACTCTGTTGTCATGTCTTTCTAATTTATTTTTCCATGAAATTTTTCTTCCGCAAAATTGACAAGTTTTATTGTGCTCCGGGTTATGTTCATGTAAATAAAATCGTAAATAAATTGCTTTTCTAACTTTTCCGTCACAGATAAGCCAACATATTATTTTACCGGACGTCTGCTCTTTTACGTGGCGAACTTAATGTTTTTTTTTTTTTTTTTTTTCATAACTACATTGCATACACTTCATTCAAAACATTCTGTTATTATTTTTTTAGTATGAATTTTCAATTTATTTGTAGTACTAAAAACAAATGGGTACCATCACACCTTATTAAGCTTATTGACCTAAAATTATTAAGTAAATAACTGAATTTTGGATTTTTCCGCTCTATATTTGACACTATGAAAAAACATTTTTACTAACAAATTTCATTACAGAAAGCGCTTCTGTTTTGTTACTGAAACTATCTTTCGTATATATGTATAGTACAGGCTTGTTTATTATCCATCACGCCAACAATGAAAGTGCATTATAACAGTAGAAAAATCGAGTGGCGGCGGTAGGGTAGCGATGGGGGGCGAGAAAAATCGAGTGAAGGGATAGCGGAGGGGTGATGGGGGGCAGTGGTAGAATGGTGATGGGGCAGTGAAGAGAGACTCGACCCAATGTTTATTAGGTTATCATAATGTAGAAATCAAACGAATTTTACCTCCAGAGGCAGTGTAGAGGCAGTGGAGAGTTATGTGGAAAGCTTCACATATTCAACGATATAATATAACGATATATATATACACACTAGTGGGGCTAACGCCCCCCTGCGCGCTCTGGGCGCCAACCCCCAACTAACAGATTGAGTAGACAAAATAACGACGTTACTTGTGTATTTATCAATGCAGGCTGAAAATTAGTTCACAACAGCAGAATACGTGACTCACAAAGGAGTTGATAAAACATATGATTAACTTAACATAATTAAATTAACATAAATGTCAATTTCCAATAGTATTTTGGAATAATATTAGAGAGTCTTCCACCACACGAATTAAAATTAAAAATAAAAGCTATAGTAGTGTTAATAGGAACTTTGAATATATCAGGCGGTCTCTGTAGAGGCACAAGATTAAAAATAACAAAATTGTTTAACTATAACATACAAGCAGAAATAATTATGGGAGAAAAAAAAGCAAAGTTTACATTCCTAAAATAACATTGAATACTAGCATCTTATTATCATTACCTTTTGTCTTCTATAGAAAACAGTTTCCCTTTGTATTAGTATGTTCTATATCTATTAACAAATCAGAAGAACAGAATTTTGATTCTTTAGGATTATGTATTAAAAAACCTTTATTCTCTTACGGACAATTATACGTTGCTTTATAAAGATGTAAGAATCCAAAAAGAATTCTTATTCAACTTGCATCCGAGAATAAATCAGAAATTAAAAATATTGTTTAGCTAGAAATTTTTCAGTTATTAAAAATATGTAACTTTGAAGATCGTCACATTTAAACAGACGTATGTTCATTCATAAAAAAAAATGACAAACAAATATGTGAAAAATGTGGAAAGGGTTTTAAAAGAATAGATGGGTGAAAACGACACATGAATTGTCACGACATTAAACTAACAGAATAAATTATTGTTTCAAAAGCTCAATTGTGGTTGTCTATTTAATTATACCTCCTCCTGAATGCTATCTTTTTGTTAATGAAGTCCTCAGGTAATTAAGAATTTTATATTTGGGTAAAGTAGACATGGACCAGAAAGATTTGAAATGTAAAAGTTCAATCAAGTCAAACAAATAATGGTACTTCAGAGACACATAGTGAGTAAGGGGAAGCGAATAGACTGAGGAAGACCTATGATCAGTGACTTAAAAAACCCTAAAAACGAGGTATGACTTAAGTACTAAATTGCGTATATTTTTTAACATGTATGGTGGGAAAACATTTCATAAATAAGTATTTTATGGGGGGGAAGTGGAAGGGGAGCGGGGGGATCTCACATAAACAAAATTTGATTAAAAATGACGTTAAAACGAGCAAATAACTACGTAAATCGAGAGGGTGCTAAGGGGGAGCGGGGGGGGGGGCTGAGACTCACTTTCGTCAATACAACTATATAATATAAGGATATATATATATACACACACACATATCTATATATACTAGTTGGGCTTTGTCGCTGTCCGTGCTCAGCGCACTAACTTCTCAATTTTTGAATGAGTTAAATATTTCATTATTCAATTTGCTTTTTGAAGTTGAAAAAAAAAATCTTTGTCAACTCATTTAAGAGTCAAATTAAAGTAGTGTAAATTTATTAAATACCTTTTTATAAATTTTGAAGAAAATTTTTTGCCCCGTTTCTAGTTGCAAAATATATCCAAGAAGATAAAATTTAAAAAATATTTTTAATTATTTTATTGATTGTATAGTGTTGCCGAAAAAAAAGTCTAATAAGTTTTTTTCACTTTACTTTAACATCCTAATATGAAATTCTTAGTAGGCCTAATATTAAGTACAGATATGAATATTCATAGGATTAATAAAAATGAAAAAATAGTGGTTATTCTCTCTGGCCGTTATGAATCTCTCTGATCGTAAATCACTACTTTTAAAATTATATGTGAACAAACAGAAAAAATTTATTTTATGGATGGCCTAAGAAGTTCAGGAAAAACATTTCTATGTAAAACTTTAATTCATTATTTCATTTCTCCTGGAAAAAAAAATTTATCTATGGCATGGACTGGTATAGCATCAATATTTCTTCTAAAAAGAATGACTAGACACAGAACATTCTGTTTACCATTAGACTTAAACAATATAGAAAGTTCATTCTTGGAATTTGAATCTGAAAAAAAAGAAACAAACCAGGAGTTATAAATGGAAATGGGTCATAGGACCTACGGTAAGAGCAAAGTTCTTCAAATATGAGATAATTATAAAGACATACAATTTTTCAGGTAACAAGGAGGTCGCGAGACCCATAGCAAGAACGAATCTCTATAAAAATAAGTACTGCATTCATGTAGTTCAGTAAAAAAAAACCTTGAAAAATGAATAAAAAAAAAAAAATTTTAATTATTTCAGTACTCACGATGGTTGAACTTCGTGAGAACATCGTGCATAAATACAGTACTTACGACGTTCAACCATTATGAGTACAGATATTATTCAAACGTCAAACGTATATTGTAATAGCATAAAAAACATCCACGAACATTGCAGCTCGTTTGACTGTACCATTATTTTATACACGATACATTTAAAAAAATGGATATTTAACATGTAACCATATGAAAAAATTACGTCCAATTGCATTCATACGATTTGTAGGAATTATTTAATATTTTGGGTACAAAAGATTTCTTTAAGAAAAACCTATCGAATTTTCAAATAGACCCACAAATTAAAATTTAATTAAATTTTAAAAGAGGGGATGAGGTGTTTGTGAAAGCACGTATATGAGTACGTACATAAGAAAAATTTACATACACACATACATACATACATCCACATAAGAAAAAGAATTGTTAACTTTACTGTACACATTAGCGTTCCTTTCATTTCTCTGAACGTTCCCCCACAAACTATGTGATGAACGTCCTTAAATCAAAAAACCACTTGAATCACGAATGAAAAATTTTCAAAAGAATAAAATACAATCAAATCAATTATTGTATTCGTACAGTACAAAAAAATTTTTTATAATTTTTAAAAATTTTGAAAAAATGTTAAGAGATTGTAAAAAAATTATTTATTTGTTGTAAGAATAACAAATTGAATACGTAGGAATAAATATTTATCAACGAATTGGAAGGGTGCTCTGCTAAAATATACTAATTGCCTGGTTTTTTTTAAAAACATTTAAAAAAAATTATTTTACTACGTAAATTGTTTATTTATTTAATTTATAAATAAACCAAATAAATTAATGTACATTGAATGAAAATTTCTATGAAAAATAAGTTACAAACTATAAGATAACATGAAGCAATTGATTCTGTTACGTTGGGCCTACTCATAGCAGAGTAGGTAAGGGCCGTGGTCAGAAAGTAGGAGGTCGGGCGGCGGTTTGAGTCTCTTTGGAAATTTAAAGTTAAATACAAATTATTGTGGGGAAAAAATTATGATTGAATAAAACATTAATTGCTTGGTGTATGTGCTTTGATGGTGTAGTGTGAAGTATGAAGGGGAATGGCGGGGCGAGACAGAACGGGGAGTGATGAGAGGAGGTGTGCAGGAGACTAGGGTAGCACGGTTGGAAGAGAGAGGGTGAGGGGAAGTGTGTAGGGGACTGATGGTGACGGTGACGGGGTAAGGGGAGAAATAAAATAAATTAGGAGAAAGCGACTTTTGTTTCATAAAAATCTGTCGTTTTTAAAATTCTAACCCCCTAAGCACGCGACATAAAGAACTTCGTTCTAAAAAATTGAAAGAAGAAGATTTAATTATATGAGACGAGGCCTTAAAAAGCCTTAGAAATAGTTAAAAAAACATAACGTGATTTATGTGATACAAATATCCATTTTGGTAATAAATCAATCATTTTAGGAGGCGATTTCTGACAGATTCTTCCAGTTTTTAAAAATAGTAATGGAAGCATGATTATACAAGAAAGTATTTCATCGTTACATATTTAGTCGTTGTTTCGTATTCTACAAATTAATATCAATATTCGTTTAATTAACAAAACAGTTTTAAAATTATTCTTAGATATTGGAGTAGGAAAATTGAATTATTTTAAGTACCAAATAAATGGTAGACAACTGATGTTTGTTCCGGTATTTTTAGTAAAGATTTTAACTTTTCAATGAATAACGTTATACTTACATTTAATAATAAGTATACTTACTTTTTAAATAAAAAAATTCTAAATTATGTAAAAGGAAAAATAAAAACATTACAGCATAGATGATGCTACTTATAAGTGTTAACAAATCTGATAATGATATTTATACAAATTTTCCAATTGAATTTCTAAACAATGTTCATGAAAACTTACCACGGCATAAGCTTAATTTGAAAATTGGAGCCATTGTTATGTTGATACGAAATTTAAGTATAGTTGATAGCTTATGTAACGGTACAAGATAACAAATTAGAAAATTACTTAAATACAATATTAAAGCAAAAATTATAACTGGAGAAAAAATTGGAAAGAGAGTTTTTATACCAAGAATTACTCTTAATACAAAAAGTTTATCATCATTAACTTTAATTTTTTACAGAAAACAATTTTCTTTAGTCCTTTCATTGTCGGTTATATTTGATTAGTATAGAAATTTTATTTTCTTGATTTGATTTATTTTAAAATATGTACATGAAAAAAAGAAAAAAAATCGAATTGTCCTGAGACAGATTTGAATCTCGAGAATAAGTCATAGTCCACTAGACCATTGGCAGCTATGCTTTAGGGGAGTCGAAGAATGTATTTAAGTTGTAGAAAGTGGGCGGGGCTCAAGTTAAAGGTCAGGGAGAGGTCTTCCCTACTCCTTCTCACCTGCTTGGAGAGAGAGAAAAGTTGTTTTGTGCTTGCACGGCTAGCTGGGAGTATCCAAGAAAAATCTTTAGTGTGACCTCTGACGGCCAATTTTTTCGTACTTTTTAATTTAAACTGCTTGCGGATGAAACAAATATTTCAACTTGAAGGTCAACTAGAAATCTTCTTGTCAAAAACGTACGGTATCTATTGTGTTACCCAAGTCATGGTATTTTTATTCTTTTAGGAAGTAAAGGGAGATCGCTTTCTTAAAATCGAAGCATCTTATCTATGCACGTACAATAATTTCAAGATAGATTGAATAAATACATGTACTTTTTTGATTTTGGTAGCAATACCAATCAAAACTATATGAATTGATTAGTTGTAAATTAAAAATAGAGACAAAATTCTGATGTTTATTACAAAAAAAGTTATTCACCTAAAGCATTTCTCATCACGTACGAATGCTAAGCGCTGTACATTTAATACTATAGGTGTTGCTATTGTACTCAAACATGTACATGCACAAAAACTATAGATTGTTGTCCATATAATCCATTAAAAAAGTTAGAATGAACTTGGTCAGGAAAATCCTTTTTTATTGCAAAATAACTTTGAAAACTGATTTTTTCTCAGTTATCTCACAGTATCTCGGAAATGAAGCATTTTATCAAAAAAAGTTAAATACTAAAGTTGTTTAACTGATGATTAGATGTAATGGTAAATTTTTACAAGAAATGATAATTAATTATTCTAACCGAAAACATGCGGTAAAGTTGTAAAAAGCGAAAAACAAAGAGATATGAAAAAATGAAGGAAGAAATCGTTTTTTATTGCTGATGTTTGGGTATTACATAGGTATCAGTATTGTTAACAAAATGCACCAGGTCTTCTTTTTCAAAAGCAATATGGTGACCTACTGCAAAACATCTATTTTTAAATTAATTTACAAAAAAAAAAAAATCCGTTGCATGCCAACAAAAGCCGGAATACGATACTTATACGTTTTTGGTTGTTGAGCCTGATCTATTGCACGTAGATGATTGAAACTTGGATATTTAATTGTACAAGGGCCAAGGTATACGACAATAAAAATTAAACATTAATTGTCAGAATATTTGTTTAGAAATTGATTGTTATAAGCAATTCGTACGACGGCCAAAGTAATCAGTCGCTCTGCTGCGTCGATGAGGTCTGACATCGCACTCGTTTTGTTCCAACATCAAGCTCAAATTTGGTCCACTCAGGCGTTGCTGGAATGCTTAATTTCAGTGTAAAAGTGTCATATCTTGGCTTCTAATGGGCCTACAATAGATTATTTTTTTAAATTAATTAAAAAATAGGTGTAATCGTATGCATTTCATTCCAAAGCTCTATCTTGCAAATTGACGAAATTACAAACCACAAAAAGTGGTTTTTTGTTACTAACAAAAAAACAATTATTAAAAAATTTTGAAAATCGACTTAATGATAGATAATGTTATCACCTACCAATTCCAATTAGTTTTATCAATATTCGCTTTCTGTGATCGGATTTACAGCGCTCGATACTTTTAAATTAATAATTTTGCAGTAGGTTGCCATGTTGCTTTTGGAAAACGGACCTGGATTATTTTGTTAAAAATACCAATACCTATCTGATATCTAAATATCAGCAAAAAAAACGCTTTCTTCCCTCATTTTTTCATATCTCTTTGTTTTTCGCTTCTTATAACTTCACCATGTGTTTTCGGTAATAAAAAACAAAAATTAGTTTTCAAAGTTTTTTTTGCAATAAAAGAGGATCTTCCTGGCCAAATTCATTCTAGCTTTTTCAATGGATCGTTATATGGGCAACAATCTATGGTTTTTGAAAACCATCCAACAACGAAAAATCATATTTTTTTGAACCTCTGGCTCCCTGACTATACGTACACTATTATATCTTATGTAGACAATGGTGACACTGATCTTCAATACCAAGACCACTGGGTAGTGTCATCTGTAGAGACTATTTACACTTTAATCTTTTTACAAGCCATGGTCAAACTATTAATTTAATCTAAGAATGTATTAAGCTATAAACTTACTTTATTTACTTTTTTCCCTGGTTTTAATTTATTTGATTTTTTTCTCCTATAAAAACCGTAGAGAGTAATGTTTATTTACATTCAATTCGCTCATTTAAGTTATCTTTTTACTTTATACTAGATTACCATGGAGACGATACGCTCTCGATAGCAGAGAAAGAAATCATCCAGAAAGCGAAGAAGAAGTTGAAGGAAGTGAGTTCCCAGTTACCCAACCAAGCATCTATTATCAAGAAACTGATGATTCTGATTCTTGTTAATACATTTTCTGTGAAATTTGGCCTCTTATGGATCACTTATCATGACAATTCTGGGACAACAAGCCACTTGGATTGTCCTGCGCTTAAAAAAATTACACATTCTGAAAGACCTGTAATATTATAAAAGAGAAATTACGAAGAAAAAACATAACAGTCAATGATTAAAAACAAATAAAAAGATTGCAACACAACTTTTACTTATTTACCTATTTTACAACATTTTTACTTATCAATTAGACTATTTATTTAACTAGCTATAAACTTAGTAGCACTATTGTCAGAGAAAAAGAAGTGTAATTATATAGTTAATGGATTTCGTCTTATGTTGTAATGTTCTTGTTTTTACTGCTTAGCACAAAACTTTAGTAAAAACAAAAAAACATCATTATTATCATTATCATCATCACCATCATCATCATCATCATCATCATCATCATCATCATCATCATCATCATCATCATCATTATCATCATCATCATCATCATCACCATCACTACAACCACCACCACCACCATTATCAGCATCATCATAATGATAATATTCATTATTATAATAATTCTTATAATCTTTGTTTTTATTATTAGTATTACCATTATCATTACTAATATATTCCTAATCAGTTTGTTAGGAGAATATTTACTTACATTTGACGTAACGAAAAATGCTCATTGATATGTAGATCTTTGTGTGCAAAATATAAGTTTCAATTTACCTGAAAGTATAACTTATAGATAGTCTACCATTCAAATTGTTTTCAACGTCAATCTTTTAAACCATTTTTATTTATTTTTTTTTTTTTTCTTGAACTTGAATTATCTCATTAGCTTCATTTAGATTTTTCTGTAGTGTCTTGATTTTTTGTGTACCCAATATTGTTCGAAAATCAGGCTACTTAGCGATAGCGGATTTTTAGGTACAAATTTTTATTTTTCGTTCAAAAAAACAAGAAAATTATTAGAAACAAAGCATTTTTAAATCATCAATTTATTTAAATAAATTAGTGAATATTTGATAAAAGAAAAAATTAAAAAAAAACAATATACACTTTTGTTGTACGGCGGCAGATACGTAACTGAACCTTTAATTAATCATCAACAAACTCGTTGCTATGTAAAAACTTTTTTCGTATTTTTCGAAATACCTATATATACTAAAAAATAAACATGCGACGCTATGGAACATAAAAAGACTGCGTAAAAACATTTATAATCTGATGAATACTTTCAAGCTCTATAGCCAAAAGGCCTCGAAGAGCTTGTAAGTACTTGAGCTCTTTTAAGACTTGCATGCAAATAAATGAGGTCCAAAATGTTTTGCAATTCCTTTCTATGTGCTGGCTGGATAACGAAAGTCTTCAAATGCTAGTAACAAACTCTTCCTTGTACAAATTGATTTTTATTTTTACTGTATTACTCACCGGAAATGTGTATTATTTTAGTCACTGGCCGAAATAACTCGCCGTCATTTGTGCGCACTTTTACCGCTTTTACAATATTATCACTACCCGCAAAAGTTTCTAAAACTTTCTTCTTCTTTCACATATCACTGAGAGCTTGCAAAAACAATAATGATATAATCGTTTAGTTTTAGAACATGTGTCCGTACAAACCATTTTTTTCGATGTACCAGAGTTGGCAAATATTGTTGTAGCCATTTTTTCCAAAAACTGTCAGATATTGATTTTACTAATTTCTATTGTTGCCTTATATTGATAAAATTTTGATTCACTAAGGGACATCATTTTAATTCTCTGGATGAAGATCCAATTAAAAAGTGAATAGGCGTAAGAGCCCCATTGTCTCGAGAATCAAAAAAAATGTAAATCAATGGCCGAGAGGTATGCTCAATTTCTGTAAAATCTGTGTGTAATACTTCATCAAAAAATTTATTTTTCCTTTCAAAATAACATTACGGGCTACTATAATAGATATTATGAAGCACTTTCAAGCTCCACCCGTACGTGGCGTGTCAGAGGGATTAAAAATCCAATGCATTCCATTTAATAAAGCATATTATACAATTTATCTTTATTTATACTTGCAATTTCTTCGTTAAGCTCAGTGGACTTGGTTTTGAATTTAGTACTGTTGTCGTCATACATTGTTTAAGGAAAAATACGACGACTGGATAAACACTGCAACGCCATAACTGCAGAAATTGCTGATAAATTACGTGCTTCTTCTAATTAAATAGCTCTTGTTGTCAGGCATGTAAATAATACGCCGCATCGCTTTACTTGGCTTCGTTTTACTTTGACAAGAATTGGACCAAAAAAATCAACCTCGCAATAACTACATAGTCTCTGCCTATAAGCCAAACGCTCTTAACTGACCAGACTCGTCTAAAAATGGCATAACTAAGCGATCTAACTTTTTTTAATCTCAATATTTTTTTTACATGATATTATTTCGTTTGGAAAACTTTGAGCTTATGACATGTGAATAATAAAATTTACGACACAAAAAAAATAATCAAAATTTTCCTGTTGTAAATTAGTTTTGTAAAATTTACGGTTTAATTTTTAATGCCCGTTTGTTTTTAATTTTTTTTTTCGCTATTAACACCATTTAGTAAAGCATTATTTGACACGAATAGCTAAAGCTAAAAAACGGTGCCATACAAACCAACGACCTTTCAAAGGTAAGTCTTCTTTCTTAAACATCATGACACCAACATGCTTATTTTTTAATTCCAAGTTATCGACTTTCCTTTTTCCTTTTTTTTTTTTAAGTGTTGTTTATTGGCCAATGATCTTCAAGAATTTTCAAAAATTCTTGCTCTTTAAACCACATTTCTTGCATTTTACTTAGTTCGTAGTTATCTCGAGTTATGCAATCAGCTGGATTCATTTTAGATAGCACCCATCACCACTCATTAACTGATGTTAGTTCATTTATTTCTCTGAGACGATGAGCTATATATACGTGACACAAACGATGCTCGAAACCTATGTATTGGTGTAACGTTTGCGAATCTGTCCACAGTACCCGTCTTTCGAATTTAATTTTTAGCTCTTATTTATTATTAATAGGTGTGACTCTACATTTACCCACAATTAATGAAATATAAGCCGGTCCAGTATCTAATTTGAAATAAATGTAAGTACACGCTGCATATGCCAATTCACTCGCGTCGCAAAAAACATGCAATTTCACAGTTTTTATAGTTCTATTTCTCAGATAAATATAACATTGGGTGAAACGATTTTTCAACTCTTACAAGCAGCTTAGCCATTTTATCCATTTTTCCTGCTTTTTATCGTGAATTAACTTATCACAATTAATTTTCTTCCCCCAAATGTTTTGCATGATAATTGTTATCATTTAAGTAAAGAGGCTAATTAGACCAAGAGAATCAGAAACAGCCATGATTATTTTCGAAAATTTGCGCTTTGCTGGCTTTCCCTCTCTTCCACTCAAGAGCTTTTATTAAGCACTTTGAATATAGTCATCGGGTTTTTCTTCGAACAAACGTAAATCATTACTAGTCCAACTATGCATGAAAAAAGTTACTTTTGAATCTATATTAATTACGTTTTTAATTAAATTTTTTGATTGTTCTAGGGTTTTTTGGCTTGACAAATAATCATCCACGTTAGAATGTTTAATTACACTTTGTGACGCATCTGGAAATATTTTAGATGAAAATTCAGCGTTTGCGTCTTTTACATACAGAGCGCTCCACTATGATACATTTGCCTTAAAAATAAGACTTGTCACTTCGAAATCTTTTGGATATGATTTCCTATCCTTTATTTGACAGAAACAACCCAAAGCGCCATATATATTTATATCATTTGATGTCATCAACAAACAAAAAAAATTTTAATCTATGTTCAACATCCTTAATATCATTAACATAAATAAGAAATAAGAGCGGCGCAAAGTGTGGTCCCTGAAGGACTCCTGATCTAACAATTACACCATCAAATACAAAACGAGTTGTACAGTCAGTGCTTTTCTAGCTGTCGTGCTGCGCACATCCCTCTTATTCTTACAATTGTGTCGTATTGGTTAAGTCTGTATAAAATTAGTTTGAGTAATTTCAGTCTACATCTGTGTCATTTTAACAAACGTTCTGATTGAAAAGACTTCGTCTTTATATTTTGTGCTATAGACACATTGTCTTCAAATCATACATCACCCGTTTTCTCTGTAGTTATTTTGTCACCGAAAATAACGACTTTAATGTCTCTTTTTTTTGTTCAAGCTACTGAAAAGTAAGACTTTCATGATGACTTTCTTAAAACTAATTTCGTGAGAGAACAACGTTATTTTGTAACCGTTGAAGTTTCTGAATGCGCCCTAAGGATCATTTTAAAGTATACATATAAATTTTCTTTTACCTAACATACATACGTTACGAATTAGTTTCTCACCTAGATCAGCATAAAATATATAAATATAATATTATACATTAAACATGTGTAATAAATAAATTAAAGACAAAAACTGATTGTAAAATTAAAGATGTATTTGTTAAGATTTTTTGAAAAGTCTTGCGTGACATTGGTATCAGTTTCGTCGTCTATACTGTTTGATATTTTGTTAAGGAGTAGAGTTATTTCAGATACATTGTTGAATATGCAATCTTTTTCCTCAAATCATAATTTTAACGTGCTCAACATTAAAGCAACTGTTTTCCGAACAGTATTTATTAATTTATTCATTTATTTGAAAAATCAACGAGCATGAGCCTTATACACACTGAAAAAAAATCAAGCAAGTATAGCATAAACACTATTTATACATTGATTGTATGAGTTGAATCCTGCATAAAATGTCTGGGTTCATAGAGTAACACTATAGATTTCAAATGTTTACAGTATAAGACAGGTCGAAGCGAGTACACTATGGAATGCTAGCTTACATAGTTTGAGCATCATAGGCGTATCGCGTGGAGTCCATGCGCACAGTGTTTTGTGTGTACTCACACTGATTTTCGGTTCAAGCCATGCGTGACAGAACAGACTCTTAAGAAATTCTACATGACTCATCACGTTGTTGAAAATTGTAAAGAGTTGTAGCATAATTAGAAAATTATTACATACATCTAGAATCTATTCTCAAATTATTTTACGACAACACAACCTCAAAAAAATAAAAAAAGCTATATCTAGAAGAAAAAGCAAGATAGACCAAAAATAACAATTCGTTAATTAATAAAATTTTTTTTTTTAAAATATATATACATATATATATATATATACAATATAAATAAATTTATGAATATAGTTATTTATTGGATCAATAAACAAAATTAAAGTGAAGGGTGGGTAGAGAAAATAAGGGCCTGGCACATTAATCATTAATTATGACAACCCTGCGTACGAATGGCGACATTTCGTTTTTTTTATTTTTTATTTCTTACAGCGCTATAAGTCCGGCTCCCATAAAAGTATTTTTAACGCTGAAATGTAATTCTTCGTATATAAGAATGTAAAAATCATGTAACAAGTACTTATAAATCAAATAATTAATTTCTCTATTTGCAAATTATTCTATTGTACATAATATTGTATTGTATTGCTAAGAATAATTTTCATTTATTTGATTGAAAATATAATTGTTATAAGTCAAATCGCATTGTAAGCTTTGGAATGGGTATCAGATATACGGCATTTTTTCTTTAGAAATAAGTGAAATCGATAAATAAAGTTGTCGGGCAAAAAGTAAAGGCGGAAAACATTTTTTTAAACCCTTTACAAGCATCTAATCGCTCTATCGCATATCTGACACCCATTCGATAGGTCGTCAAAAGGAAAAGTTTTTGTAATCAAATCGAGTAACTGGAATATCTCAACAAATTTTATAGTCATGATTAAACTTATTGTGTGAATTCAAACTTTGTCCCCAAGCCCTCACCATTTTGCATGATGACGTCAGAAGTGAACATTAAAATACCTTACAAGTTACAAGGTTAACACTTAGAATATATGGCTTTTACAGAAAATCAGCGTGAGTACAGACGAAACACTTTACGCATGGGCTCCACGCGCTACTCCCATATGTGTCCTAGTATGGGAGCTATAGCAGACCATAATATATTTGTCTTGGTGCCTCTCATGCACTATACACTTGTAATCCAAGCGTTGCACGCGTAACTCAAGAGTCATACTAGCGTAGTATAGATTCTCATGCTTGAACTGTTTAATTTTTTTTGCGTGCACTTAAGTAGTAACGCAAAGTTACAGTCTACCATCAACGCTCATATTTAACGATCGCGACTACCATCGCCCCACTCACTACATTAGCCGCCTCTTGAAGGAAATAATATTACTTGTATTTCTCATATCAGTAGGAAGAGAGTTCCAGATTTTCCTTAGGTGAGGCAACGCACAGCTGTGTATTTATTTGCGCACTTAATTGGTTTTAAGTAGAGGTCTCATATTTTTAAATGTATTCGAGGTGAAACTCGCAGAACAGGTTTTAGTATTAATTATGGCCACATGATGCTTTTTCACAATATGAAATGGCACTAAATTGGCGCTCTGTTTTTTGAATACGTCAAATAAGACAGGTTTTAGTTTTAACTTCAGCAACTTCATTTATTTTTGAACTGGCTCTTCGACGCTAGTAGTCGCGTCTCACTTCGAATAATTACAATCTCGAGGTGCAGATAATGAAGTGACCGATGAACAATCAACATCACCTTTAAGTAGTTTAAACATAAAAAAAACAGTCATCATAAATATGAAGCTGATGAACATCCAGTAGGCCAGTCTCTGACTGAATACGTGAGGAATCATGGTTGACTGGTGACATGGAAAACTCGTTTCTGAACGACACAAATCTCAGAAATCTATGTTGCATTTTTGACTCTCATAAATCGCTTGCTGTGAATACGGTCTCCAAATCGGGGAACAATACAATAGGTGAGGTAATTTATAAAGATAAACCAGTGTATTCCTGTTAGTAAGATCCGTGCAGCTTCTCATAAAAAATCTCAAGGCCTTGAATACCGCCGACAAGACAGATCTAATTTGTTTATCAAAAGTGAAAGAGTCCTCAAAGTTAAATTCCCTAGACCTAGAGAAAAAAATTAAAGCACATTTATTTACATTAGCTCTAAGATTATTAGCCTCGCTCCATTCAACAATTGCATCAAGATCACGCTGTAACATCTGACAATCAGAATCGCTATATATACATTTATATCATTTTATCTTATAAGAAATAAGAGCGGCGCAAAGTGTGGTCCCTGAAGGACTCCCGATCTAACAATTACACCATCAAATACAGCTCTGCCCGAAACAACCACCTGTTTACGCTCAGTAAGGTATGAGATAAACCACTTAAGCAGAGATCTCCCAAGACCAACTCGCTGTAACTTTCAGACTGGTATGTTATAAATTATAAAATCAAACGCTTTTTTCTATTCAATATAAATCAAGTGAACCTGGGCACTCTCATCCAAAGACCCTCCAATACTATCTCAATACATCAGAAGATTAGTAACAGTAGAACGCTCATGCCTAAACCTATGCTGCTCATCAAACAATGTATGACTTATTATATCAGTCACTCTTAGAAAAAAAGAAAAAAAGCTTACCTTCAATACTATTTGATTTTTTTAGAAGCAAATGTAAGTATAAACCATAAATTTTGAAATATTATAATTCATAAACAGTAATTCATTGTGAAGCTCGTCAAGCGTTTGGCAGCTATTAAAATCTTCACTGCGTCTTTTTTCTTTAGTAGAAGCTCCAAACATCATAATTTAAATAATTGTTTTGAGTCATTCAGGCTGATTAGTCTCAAGACTAGGTCTTCCAACCTTGTCTCTTATTTTGAATGCAGCAAATCACGTTGGACTTTTTTTTAACATTTGAGTGTAAGCTCGCTTTCTTCCAGCTCTAAAATTTTTTTGATATTTTAAATTATCTTTCAACGTTTTAAGATGTTTTTTGTTACTCTTCAGATTTTTAGATAAAATTGTATACTTATTTTAAGATTTGGGTCACTAAGCCCAGCATTTTTCTTAAAAAGTGCCAAATTTAGCTTTATTATCAATATTGTTATTTCTTTTTTGACGTTATCTTATGCTAGAGTCTTAAATATATGTGTATTAGTTTCAGCACAACTTCCAAGCACTTTTCAATCCTTAGAATCTATCATGTATTTGTAATTTGACTTCTTAGCATCCTCAACTCTAGAATTTTTGGCTTTCTCAACTCCAGAATCAATGCTACCTTTTCAATAAACATCACTTCTTGATGGCTAAAAAATCAAAAATTTATGAATTAATTTTAAACTATAAGTCCTTAGGTAAATTGTTTTTTTTGTTGAATTGATCAATCAGAATCGATCAATCAGAAAGGCATTGTCTTTCATCACGACATCGCTAGACCACACATATCTTTATGACTCGGAAAAAATTGAGAGAGCTTGGCTGAGGAATTTAAATGCATTCATTACGTAGCCCGGACCTTGGCTTCAAAAGAGGCTTGCGTAAATGACTTGATTCCGTTTTGTGCCCAGAAACTCCAGAAGTTCTGTAGTGACGGAATCACGCTTCTGCTAGAAAAATGGCAAAAGGTCATTTATCAAAGCAGCACATATGTTGTTGATGAGTGTTTAAAATTTTATTAATGATTTCGCTTTGCAAAACATAAAAAAAAATCAAAAATACTTTTTCCCCAATCCAATATAAAAGTATGTATTAAAAACTAAAAATTTAAGAATTTACAAGGTTGTTGAAGGCTAGTAGGGTTCTTTAAGTCAGAATAACAAAAACGACATTTAAATACACTAACAATGCTATAAATATATATGTTACCAGCAAATTATATTCATTAACATTTATGCATGTATGCATTAGTTCATTTTGAAAGCTTATGTCTTGTCGTAACTTGTTAATAAAATAATATGTATACACGTATATGTAATAGTAGGCGTTGGGGTCCTTATTAGTAAGTAGAGTGTCAGTAAGATTCTACAAAAATGGTGTGGTGGGATGCGAGAGCGAGCGGTGGGGGTCAAGAAAGGTTTTGGCTTGATCCGGTGGAAGATATGTGAAGTGTACTGGAGAACTGTGAGATTGTTAGAGTAGTAGGAGGTCTAAACAGATAGTAAGCTAAGTCAAAATAAGGACGAAAACGACAGAATTCCACTTTTTTTAAAAGGGGGGGCGTTGGAAGCCAGCAGATGCCTGTGATTACAAGAGATTTATGGGGGCTGTATTGTGTTTTTCACACAAACAAACATGTAATATAGTAATATATATGAATTAAAAAAATACAATATGAACATATGTGAATGAAATATATACACATATTTTGTAGACTTGTACGTAAATGAAATCTAATATATGTGCACTAGTAAAGCTTCGCCCCCCAGCACACTCTGCGCGTTGACCCCCATTAACAGAGTAATAATATAGTATCAGCAGTGAATTGCTTAAATAGAGGTGCTTGTGTTACCACTTATTTATTTAGAAGTTAATCAACCTATTAAATTGTGGTTAAATTTAACTGGTAGAAAAAAAACTTACTTCGGGTGAGCTAAGCAGACTTGAAATCATACAACTATACTTTATTCACCCTCCTGCATGCTTAGTGCACTGACTCTTCATCATCACATCATAGTTAAGTTCAAAAACATTGTATTTAATTAACTAACCTTATATCAGCTGAAATTTTAGAGCAATACGTGAATGTTAAGAGCTGAATATATTTACTCATTTATTAAAATAATTATTCCCTTTGGGAAAGTAGAAGCCTGTGTTTATACTATAGAATATCAAAAACTTGGTTTGCCACATGCACATCTTCTCATAACACTACACCCTAACAGTAAAATAATTTTACCTGAACAGAATGGTGAAATTATATCAGCTGAAGTACTTTCAAATAATGAAAAACTTGCAAAATTGGTTACTAAACACATGCTTTACGTTACTCACACTAAAAAAAGCCCATGTTTAAATAAATCCAATAACAAATGTATCAAAAATTTTCCTTAACCATTCGCTGACATAACATCGTTAAAAAAAAAGGTTCTCCCGAATATATCAAAAAAAATAATATTTTGGATAATCATGTGTATAACGCTAATAATAAACATAAAATTACAGTTGACAATTCAATGGTTGTATCATATGATGAAATTTCGTTAATGAATTATAGATGCCATATAAACGTTTGATATTGTGCATCTATTCAAAGCATGAAATACATATACCGCGACATTCATAAAGGTGGTGATAGAGCTTTTATTGAAATTAAAAAATTAAGTAAGTACTTCTGATGATGAAATTAAAAACTATGTTGGTGGTAAATATTTCAGTCCTATGGAAGCAGCATGGAGATTACAAGAATATCCAATTTGAGGTAGAAGTCACGAGGTTGTAAGTTTAGATAACAATTTAGATAAAAATAAAAATAGAAATACTGCAATAGGTAAATTTAATACAGTATTATCAAAAGATCATGAAAGATTCTTTATAAATTTTTTTTACCGGGTTACCGCAACAGCCTACTGGCTTAGTCGCCGGGGCCACCCACTCACCACCTATGTGTGGGGGTGCATTACCGCACCCATTTCCAAACCTTTTACTGATATCATACCTTATCCATGGGCACTGTGCGAGTATCTCCAGTAAAACACCTTACCAGTTAAACTGACATCCTCTACACTAAAGGTGCATCAAGTCCACTCGCCACTGTGAAGCCTTTTCCCGGGGAGGACTCCCCATTTCAGAACGTCCACTCCTCGTCGGTTAAGCCAGCACTCTCTGCCGAAATATCGTATCCAGGCTAATTAGCATCCTTGGAGAAGCCCCACGTTTCAGGAATCACTCCTCGATGGTAAGGCTGGCGATCCCTGTCTGGTGCATCGAATGCGCTAATCCCTACATATAGCCTTAACACTGTTTCGCATTCGCCCAAGCCCGAAGATCTGTGAGGCAAGAAAAAAACCCTGGAATTACTCTGAAAAAAAATTCCGCGGAAAAACCTGCCCCGAAACAGCCAGGGTTACATAGGAACTTTTTTCTGATGTAAATAGTTTTTGAAAAAATCTGGATTCACCAGGAATCGAACCCACGACCCCTAGAACAGTGTTGTATCAGTAACAAGCACGCTTATCTCTGAGCTAACGCCGCTCTTTCTTTTTTAAATTAATATTAAATAAAAAAAAGGAGCAACTTCATTCGAAGATTTATTTAGAAACATTTAAAGATATAAAATGTAAAACATTTAATGATACTGCAATTGCCATGGGTTTAATCGAGTATGATTCACAGGTTAATGATATTTTGTAAGAAGCTTGTACTGTTATACCTCCTTATAAATTAAAAAATTTTTAATCGTACTAAATCTTATTTATAGGGGGATTGTGAAGGGTCTTCAGGGGAGGGAGCGTAGTGTAACAAGCCCCACCCGTACAACAATTATTTTTTCCAAGATGATATAAAAATATCCCCATATTTATTGATTGTTAATCAAGATTTGCAATGGTTTACGCCATGAAAACAAAAGCGATATATTTAGGCGAATGCTTAGAGAATTTTATAAAGGGCTGTAATAATCTCCCAAGATATGAAACTTAAGGCTGCTGTCTTAGGTGAAATCAGGTTTCTGAGTTAACTGGGGGGTCTACATGAAAGATGTTACACTGTCTTGGGGCTAAGCTTCAGATAAGCTGTCCAGGTGCTCCTAAACTTCATGGCACGTCAGAAAGACTGAATAAATTCCATTTAAATAAAAGTCCAAGCTGTCATATGTGATTCGGATCTCACATAAACACGTGGTACTTACCATGGCAGTTGAACGTGGCAGTTTTTTCTTGTTATCGTACCCCATATTGGTCGAATGGTATGGACATTCCCTTAACTAAGATTGCTTTAAACAAAAAAGCAAATATAAATCCGATGATAAGATTTATATTTAAGGTTGTATCTTCTACATGAAAGCTAAGAGAAACACTAAAACCAAATTTTAAGTTAAAGGAAAGCGAGCTATCATAGTAGGATATAAGCCAACAGGGTATCATTTGTTCTTTCCAGACAAACGAAATTTTAATGAAAATCGGACATCAGATTCAATGAACGTTTGATATATGGAGAAATTTATGGTAGAAATTCACTTAAAAATTGGGCAAGTGTAGCTATAGATATTAAATTAGATGAATTATTTATATATTTATAAATTATTTTATATTATAAAAAAAAAAAAAAAAAAAAAAGAAAAGAGAGAGAAGAGATGTCAACATCGGAGGGAGAGCTTCTGGCTGCACAGAAAAAACAAAAACGGCCGAAAAGTTAATGACAATGACAGAAGCAGAAACTTCATGTAAAGCAAAAATCATATAAAACTCGTCAGTTTCCTGGGTTTTGTTTAGTGAATAGACCTGTTGGATTTGCGAATGGTAAACGTCTAAACATTATTGACTCTTGATAAGTGCCTCAGAAAAAGTTTTGATTTTTTATGTAGATGGTATGCTTATTGCAAGTAATGATCCTGATTGATTAAAGTCTGTTCAAAAAATAACGGATCTCGGTGAAGTAGAATCTTTTCTGGGTATCGAAGTCATAAGAGATTAGATTAGATTAGATTAGATTTATTTATTTAACAGACTAAGGACTCAAAGACGTGATCAGTGGTCCTGTATAGCCTAAGCCGTATATAGATTAAAACATTACAAATAGGCTACTAAATATTAGCGCACAAGAATACTATCGCAATTATTACATTATTAAAATAAAATAATAAAGAAAACAAAAATAAAAAAAAACGAATAAAAATAATAAAATTAATAAAAATATAGTAAACAAGAAATAAAATCAGTAACAGTAGTAATGGAAAGCGTAATTAAATAAATAGTACAACACAATAAGATTTTGTTACAATTAACAATTAACGCGAGTTGTCGAACACAAGCTAGTAGTATTTATAAAGTTCACTCTTGAAACACGGGCGCTGGTATAATTCACGTGTAGCAACTGGCAAACCATTCCACACACTAGCGCTACCAACGAAGAAAGAATCATGTAGAAACTTAAAGGCGACAGGAGGGATAAGCAGATCCAGGTGAGATGTCCGTTTTGTGCCAGGCATATCATAAGGTCTAAATTTAAATTTACACGATGGATACTGTGGCTGACCACTGCGCAAGATTGAAGCAAGGAATAAAAGCGTAAGATATTCAACCCGAAGGGAATAGGGAAGCATATTTAATTTTTTGTAATCAGATATGGTGTGCTCGTGCTTTCGTGTACCTGTTACGAAGCGGATAGCCGCATTTATACCCCTGGAAAGTTTTGTTTTAAGCTGCTTAGAGAGTGGAAAAAACAAACCAGCACAGAAATCAAAGTATAGCAGTATAAGCGATTTGACCAAGGTAAGCTTACAATCTCGAGGAAGTGACGATCCGCATTTACGAAAGCGATACAGCGCAGAACATTTATTTGAAGTAGTACAGCACTGCGCTCGAAAGCTCAATGTAGAATCAAGCACAATGCCTAGTATTTTTAGTGTATCAGAAGTTTGAACTATAAAACCATCAAGCAAAACGTCAGGTACATGGGTTTTCTGGAGTCTACTCATTAAATTACGTGAGCCTAACCATAAGGCTCATGTTTTTTCCTTATTGATAAGTAGGTCATTAGAGAGAGCCAATACTCGCCAATTCATCAATCGAACCATGAAGATATATACACAGGTCATTAGCATAAAGATGATATGAGCAGTGCTTAATTGCAGAACTAATGTAATTTATGTAAAGGGAAAAAAGCAGTGGGCTCAGCATCGAGCCCTGTGGCACCCCCGAGTGTCTATACAAAGGTCTAGAGCTTTCACCCTTTGACGAAATTACAACTTGAGACCTATCAGTGAGGTAAGATTCAACCCAGTTGCAGGCAGAGCTCGAAAATCCCGAACTGTAGAGCTTATTATAAAGATGTTTGATGTTAACGACGTCAAAAGCTCGTGAAAAATCAATAGCTACCAAGAGCGTAACCCACTGCTCATCAATAGCAACCCTAATATCATCAACCAGCTTGATAACTGCTGATTGAGTGCTATGAAACTTTCTATATCCTGATTGCAGTGGATCAAGTATTTATAGTCGCGTTACATATTCCAAAATTTGTGCATGTACAACAGTTTTGAAAACCTTAGAAGTAGCACTTAACAAACTGATAGGTCTAACATCTTTTACTCTTTTAGGGTTCCTGACCTTGGGAATTGGGCGTACATTAGACTGCTTCCATAATGCTGGGAAAATTCCACTTTAAAGTGATGCATCAAAGATATTCATCAGTATAGGAACAACGTAAAGAATACAATCACGTAAAAAGTGTAGGGGCATACCATCAGGCCCAGTTGCATTTGAGCTCCCCCTTATAGCATTAACGACATCAAATGCCTCGACTGCCGTAAAAAATAGTCTATCATCATCATGGATTTCAACTGAAGGGGTCCGAGTAGTCAGTGGCACAACATCTGGATTGCCTATGAAAAATGTATTCAGTGAATCGAGGTCAGTTGGTAGGGTATCGCAATGAATGACATTCCTCGACAGGCCAGCCTTATTAACACAGTTCCAAAAATCCCGAGACGACCTGCAGTATGAAAATTGTTGTCGGTGGTAGCAAAAAATAGCATTGCGTATAGCAATCTTAGCACGGTTACGGAGACGATTATGGATTTCCCTATCGCTATCTTTCCTGGAACGCTTAAAAGTATGACAAGCAGCATTTCTTGATTTTAAAAGTCTGCGTAAGTCAGCCATCATCCAGGGCGTAGGACGCCCCGAGCGAACGGGAAAAGTGTGCAAAGGGGCATGATTATCATACAGATAAAGAAAATTCTGTGAGTATAGTGATACTTTTAAATCGATGTCAGGGCAATCAAGAGTAGCTTTCCAATGAAGTGATCCGAAATCACGCTGAAGACCGGCTAAATCAAAATTTCTAAAACTGCGACGCAAAATCGTCGATGGTGTAGATTGAGGGTTATCGTATTTGAAACAAACAAGCAGAATCTCATGTAGTGATATACTGGGCAAAAAATGCTGCGAATAAAACGCTAAATTCGACGAAAAGGTATTCTGCACGCACGACCCTAGAAGGTTATTCTGGCGATAATGCAACAATCCTCGACTTCAGGGACTCATGAACATACATAGCAACTCCGCCACTCCCTCGACCAACCCGATCCTTGCGCAGCAAATAGTAGTGCGGAATGCCATACCACGTTGAGTTATGATTTGATTTCAGAAAAGACTCACTTATACCGATAACCTGCACACGATAAGTTAAAACAAAATGGCATACATCAACAAAGTTAGCGTTAAGGGATTGCGCATTACAATGACTAACACATAAGTACTTGGTGCTATTGACCTTATTCACCATAATTTACAAATGAAGAAGCACGCTCAATTTTTTTACGCAAAACCACACATTTAACTCTGTCATAGGCACTGTGATTTATGTTACCCGCAATATTGGACGCTTGGCAACATGCACATCGCAACTTTGTCTTATTAACGCAAATATTAGATTCATGAGGGCCAGCACAGTAGCCACAGCATGCATCATTCTGACACTCTTTAGCAGTGTGACCGAACGTCGTACATTTATAGCATTGCAAAATAGAAACATGATTTGCGACACGACAGGATCGCCAACTAATATAAACGCGGGCCTTCTCACGCAAAATTTTATGGTGCTCAGGTGCTACTTCAATGATACTCGAGCTAAATTTGTTATTATCGCGTAGCGGAAACATATAAATAACTTTTACTAAAGACTTATCACAATCAGGTAAATTTTGGTTAACGACGCAGTCAACTATATCAGACTCCTTTAATTCCGCCGGGATATCACGTACAATCCGGTGCGGGTTATTTTATACATTTACTTTAATTTCAAGCTCAGGGCACGCATTGGTAAGCTGATTTTTATGACAGTTTCATTGAATGAATCTCCCTCCAAAATCACCGTGCTATTTCCTGAATATATTACTTTATTTACGTTAATTTTTAAATTAGATGGATTAATGGCTTTCTTGAGTGCATCGTAGGTAGATTTTGAAGAAGCAAAATTCGGCCTAGCGTCATCACGTAAGCCGATTGTAATACGACGCAAGCGCTGAGTACAAAACGGCTTACCGCGATTCGACATTAAGTTTCCGCGATTACCACGCTGCAAACTCTTAGATAATGCAGAAAAAGAACCCGCAACTGCCGAGAACGTATATAAACCGGCATCTGCACTATTTTCTGAGATAGCTTGACAGACATTGATACTCGCTTTTTCGATGTTTGTGCATGCGTCATTTAAAGCCTTAACGCAGGAACTGTGAACCCGGTCGACCTCAAGCTTACACAGACATGCAGCGGCAATTTTAGTTATAACAGCGCTAAAGCAATTTATTATGTCTCATAATTGTGCCTTGACATCTAAACCTTCTCTTTTCCAAGCATAGTAAGCATTGCCTTACGATGTTTGTTTACTTCGTCAAGCATACTCATGACGTCACTATGCAAAATCAACGATGATTTTTTCACAGATGTGAAAGAACCATCACTGTCACTGCTTTCATCAGCACCGTCACTATTATTACCCATCGCTCTGTTTACAAAGAGAAATAGCAATCACACGCGTGTATGATGAATACAATAACACAACTATGACCAAATCGTGCCAACTCCTAGCCGACTAACGCACCAATACATACAAGTCAAACAGCGGATAGCACAGCGAAAAACTCCAACAACGGCGTCCACGGGGCTCACTGAGATCGCACTTGTGATTCAAGAAGAGCACAGGTCCATCAAAGTTGAGCCAGAAAACAAAGTGCAAGTCGTTACAGCATTGACAACACACACACACACACACACCAGCACGCTCGGGCAGCCTTGGCAAAACAGTCGAGATTGTTAAAAATCTGCAACCTCTGCAGGAGATAACACTCATGCAGCAAGTTGCAGTAAGGGAGCTTGCAACGGGCCTACAACAAACACGCCCTAGGGCAATAGACAGCAGTAAAAAGCCAAAAAAAGCAGAGCAAAAAATAAGAGCCTTGATCAGTTACTAACCTTAACTCTTAACTGATAAGAGAAAGAGAGAAGCAAATTTTAACATCAACTCAATTGATTATATAGATGATAGGGTTTGAAAATGTAAAACCCGTGAGAACTCCTATGGCCACTGGTCATGTTCTAAATCAACAATAAAAACAAAAAAACAATGAGAGAGGCAGGATAACATAATATAAGATAAGTCAACATCAAATAAGTCCGACTGACGAAGACTGGAATATGGTTGAACGAGTATTCCGATATTTGGCCGGAACTAAGTCTGTCGGTCTAAAATACTTTGAAAAGCAGTGTAATCTAGAAGCCCTCTCTGACGCTAGAATCAGTGATGTAAAAGAAGCATACAGAGAAATAATAGCAGAAGTTGACTCTTTTAAAATCATACAGAACAGAATGTTTTTTCCTGTTGATTTGCGGTGTGACAATAAGGCAGTGGATCTGAATTCAAAGATTAGGGGCACGGAAAAATTAAGGCATATGACAGAAATTAATGAACAGTATATTAAGGAATATATAGCGGGGTATATCTTAGATGGCTAAATACTATACAAAACACAAAAGATATTTTTACTAAATTCTTACCGATTAAGCTTTATGAGCAGTTCATGAACTGAATTACAAATGATGTCTACATTCTTAATTTATGCATAATAAGTTGTTTCTGTTATAGATAAGAAATAATATGTCGGCTAAGAGTCCGTAGGAGTTAGTTTATCCAAGTCTGGCTCATGGCCTGATAGGAAAGTGTATTTTCAAAATTATATTTAAAAGTCAAGAAAAATATATTATCAAATCAAATTTTGTTCTATAATTTAATAGTTTTAAGTTGTACGTCGAAGCTATCTTACATCAGAAGTGTAAAAATAAATGAGTGTAATAATAAGCTATATGTATATTTCTCCCTATATTGTATAGTTAACTATGTGGGGCATTCCATTAAACCCCCACAGCCCCCTACATCCTCCCACTCACTCCCCCCCCCACAAAATAAGGTGAAATTCCGTCTGTTTCTCCGTTACTTTTACACTTGGTTACGATTTTTATCAAAACCTCTCACCACCATCTACAGGCCCCCACTACCCCCCACGCCTTTTTCCTTGACCACCACTATTTTGAGACAAGCTGACGGAAACTGTACCGATCTTTATGGAACATGACATACTTACGTTAGTATGCGTCTTATGTATGTATGTATATATGTTTATTAATAGTGACTTAAGCGGACTTTACGTGCTTCTAACATATATATTAATAACATGGTAGAATTATGCGGACGTCCACATAACTCCACTTTTGTCCTCATAATAACCCTTACATACACGTGATTGTCCGCATACGTCACTATTCATAAACATATACCCATACATGTACACATTTTATTTACACACGAACACATTTTATTTTATTTTAAATCTACTTCAGTATCCAACTTCGATAAGACAAAAAATTTCCTCATCGATAAGTCGAATTAAATTTATTTCATTTCATTTACGTGCAAATTGCAAGAATACGTGTATGTATTTCATTTACATATATATAGATTGTATTTTTTTAAATATATTCAATAACTTCATACGGTTTAAATTAAGTATCTACAAAACAATGGACTTGTTAGATAAAAAATCAATTGTTTCTTAGTTGTTTCACTTTTCCTAATGATATTTCTAATATTCCAATATACTTAAAATATTCATACAAAATATTGTTATGTATCACAATATTTTATTGTATAATAAATATCACTCATATTTAGAATTAAAGTATTCAGAGATTAAAATTTTATTATGAAGTCTTTTTGTAAAAAAAAATGTACATATCCATATAATCGTATGAACTGAAATATTTATCAATTAATAATTAATATTATTATAACATAGCAGTGATATGGTATTTGGCACAAAAAATGAAAGTATGAAATTCTTATGATTATGAAATCAGCGTTTAAAAATATGCGACGATTTTTGTAATTATAAAATTTCTAGTACAAAACTAAGGGCTGTCCTGTTCTTCAGTTTTGTAAAATTAATTTTTTACCAAAATTTAAGATTTTTAAGATGAATATCAAAGTTATGATATGCATGAAAAATTTTGTAATGCAAGCATTTCTATTTTTATTTAATGTAAGGATTTCAAATTACGGTGTCTTAATACATTAATTTTTTTTTGTTTTCACTTGTTAAAAGACTAATTTTCAAGATGCATTCTATATATTTGAATAACTAAATTTCTTAAAGAAAAATAATAAGTTATAAAGAGTAAACTTTGACAAAAAAATTATAAAATTGTTAACGATTAAAAATTTCTTGCCATACAATGTTTTTAATGTTTGTTTGGTTCTCCGAATCATTTTGTATAAATATATTTTCAGGATTTTTACATCTTCATACCAAAACGAACAGTTGACCATGAGAAAACAAAGGTATTTCGTACTAAAATTCTAATATATCAAAACTTTGACCTTGCGATTTATTGATTGCCATGGAAAAAGTTAGAACTATTGAAAACTGTTCCCTGTATATAATTAACGGTAAAGATGAATTATTACTGGTATTTAACGTGATTCTTGGAATAAAAACCTTATTATTAGATTTTTTACCAGTAATTACTTCTGCTTCTGAATTATATTCAAATAATCTTGTGATACGTTGATTAGTGCCATTGCACAATGCATCAAATATGCTTAAGTTTCTTATCAACATAACAATAGCATCTAATTTTTAATTGATGACATGTGGCGGTAATCCTTCATGTATATTTTTCAGAGTTTCTATAGAAAAATTTATGTTTATATTTTCGTCAGTGCGATCACTACCTTTATGTTTTGCATAATCTGTACTGTAATAAGTATGTTCTTTTCCTTCAATAAAATTCAAAATTTTAATACTTAAAATGTGCGAAAGTTCGTTACGAGTTGTTAGAATTACTTTGTTTAGGCAGCTATTTATACCATTAATTTGTTTACAAAAATCATCAGTTTTCCATCCCTGTAGAATTTTGAAAGATTTTATTGTTCCATTTCTAATGTCCATTAACAATAATGAAAGTTTTTATTCTGTACACCGCATATTACTTTTCAATTATATAATTTTAAAGTGTTTTCATGGAAAAGAATACTTCATAGTTTCACTAATAATAGACTTTTTACACTCATGCCTTATCACTTAAAGTATTTGTCTGAAATAGCCTTCTAAAATAAATAATTTTCTACCAAATGGAATATTATTATCACATGAATCTTTTAAAGTTTCATCCACTATTTTCAAAGCTTTTTAAGAGATCATTCAAGCTTCGTCCCAAATAATTACATATACTTCACGTAATTTTTAATCATCAACTTTGTATTCTAAAAATACTTTTAATGTTCTCTTAACGTACTGTAATGTATGTTATCAGCTGTTTCCAAACTTCCGGAAGATTCAGCTCCGCTCGCCCGATTTAAAATTAATTAAAAAAAAAACTCTCAGAGTCCTTAGGTAACACTGTTTATAGTCGCCTTATTGTTAAATTACGTGTATTACTTTCTCTTTTAACCCAAGTTGTTACTGTCGAGAGAAAAGAGTAATATTCTGGAATATGCATGTATCTAGTTTTTTGCGAAACAATCTATTTTATTCAATTGAAACCAAGCCGTTAATGCTGTTTCGGAGTTTTCTATAGCTTTAAACAAATTATTTTCGTGAAAAACAATTTTTTGTTTATTTTCAATATTACTGGTAAATTAAATACAGAATGACTACGTTTACACAAAGGGAATTCTTGTAATTGCCATGTTGATTTTCTGGGACTTAAATAGCGGCCACATACTCTGATATTTCATCAAAAACTTCTATATCGTGTTTTTTATCGCTCGTATCTGTTTTCGATCTACCTTCTCTATCTTCTCTTCACTTTATCTTCTCCGTTATGAATGTAATCAAAAATATACTTTATACTTTGAATAGATTTACAATACTCAACATTAATGTTGCAATTATAATTGATTTACAAAAATTGGTTGTATGGTACTACCATTAAATTATCAACTAAAATTTTTTCATTACTATTTTTGATTCTATGTATGTGATTATCACATCTATTGTCACTTATTGTCACTTATTTTGTAGTTTGAGTATCCATTTTTTGTAAATACAGTATCATTAGTTAACTTTTGTGAAAACTTTTTTGTACAAATTTTTTGATGACTAGTAAGACATTGAACATCTTTATTATGAGGTACATAAAGCATGTGTTTAATAACAATTTTTTGTAATTGTGAATCTGTTGAAATATCCACTTAAAATTATTTATCCATGTATATAGAAGAAAATAATTCATTGTTTATATGCGATAATTCAATAACATAAGAATGAGGTAATCCTCTGTTTAAAATTCAATGGTATAAATGTAAGCAATAACTTTTTCGAAACTATTGTGTTTAGTTATATTGTCTAAAATTAATTTCATTTTTGTATGAAATAATCTAACAGCTGCATTCGGTATGTTATTTGGAGTGGTATCTTCAGGAAAGTTTTTTAAAATTTGCTTTATTTCTCACCATTCAGGTTTACATGTAACGGTAATAAAAAAATCAGGTCATCAAAACTTTCGCATTATTACCATTGCATCTTGATGATGTCATTCTATTGCTTTCTATCTAACTTACTACTATATAAAGCAAAGTAGCTAAAACCGTTGTAATCGCTAAACGCAAAAACTACTGACCCGATTTTGCTGAGATTTTGCATACTGATTCTTCATGATTCCGAGATGGTTTTCGCAAAGTTTTTTTCTTAAAAAAGTTAATAACAATAGTGATGAATAAGCTCAAAGTTTTGCTAAAATAAGCTAGCTTTGCGCTTTAGTTCAGTAGGATTCGCTAGATGCCATCGAGGTAAAATTGAAGCCACCCGCAACCAAAGATAGTGAGGAGTGGACTGAAGCTACCCACAGGTCGTATGGTCGGTAACACTACGGTAGCTTCAGGTCGTTCCCCGGATAATCAACCGTTCATCGGAAGTCAGGAAAGTGGGCCTGGAGAACACCTTCTCTGTAGATATGCCGTTGGGACGACCACTAAGCAGGATACCGTTGAGGCTGTCCGTACTCTTCAAGGCTGTCTTCTCTGGCTCG
Organism: Copidosoma floridanum; assembly: GCF_036245765.1. Classification (NCBI taxonomy): domain Eukaryota; kingdom Metazoa; phylum Arthropoda; class Insecta; order Hymenoptera; family Encyrtidae; genus Copidosoma; species Copidosoma floridanum. Next base: position 981,307 of record NW_028321890.1, on the reverse strand, counting down.
CATTTGAAGTAGCAAATTCTCTGACGACACCAAGTCGGATGGTTGAACGGCTACAAAGCTCTGAAGTGCTGGAGAAGGTTATGCTCTGGCTAGAAACATTTCCTGGTATTCCACCGGAGACATTGACGTTCCGAACGCCTGTTTTTCTGTAACATTCAATTATTTTGGGGATCCAGGGTAAAAACCAATTTATTTCTCTTGCCCATAAAAGAAGAGTGTCATCGGTAGCCGGGATGCCCAGCTGCACGACGGACTCCTCTGTTCTTGGTGTAGTGCCGATAGTCGACTACAATGATTGTATACCCGATGGTGCATGTTATCACCACTCCTCACTATCTATGGTTGCGGGTGGCTTCAATTTTACCTCGATGGCATCTAGGTAACGCCTCGGCATCTAGGTAACGGGCATCGTCCCGTGTCACGTCGTTCTCTTCTCCCTTTTTCTGGGAGCCAAAACAAAAAATAATTCCAGGAAGGTAAGCCTTTACCGGTGACGTCATACGCATTGCTTTAGCGAGAGCGACATGAGCCGGGAGGCTCAATTTGCCTCGTTACAAACTAATCAAAAGTAGATGAAAAAAAAAAATTTTTCACACTAGCAAAAGTATGAAGTTGTACGTAACATTTTTGCACAGTTCATTTAAATAATAAATCAATTCATTAAATTAATGAAATTGTTATTTTAACATCGTTAAATGACGATGCACATTATTTGCCATATTTCAATAAATATGATTTCTATCTTTTTATGGTATATAGGGCTACGAGCTCGGTCCATGGTTTAAATATTCTATAAGTTTATTCGTTGTTATTAATTAAGTATAAAAATATAATGTCATGCTCTTATACATTTTCAATAATCCAATTCGTAAGCTTTTAAAAAATTTGAGAAAAATAACCAGTCCGCCGTAGCACTACCTCAACGGTGGTGTAGAAATGTGCTAACGTGCTAAAATAATAATTAGGAGAGTGGTAGAAAGTAGCTGAAGGGGGCTAGAACAACTACTGGAGTGTTGCTGAAGCAATGTGCTTAGCAATCAGAAGCTTTTTTAAATTGTAAGGAGAGGTGAGACAGAAGGTGCAATAGTCATACAACTCAAAACGACATAAAAACCGATATAATTTTACCTCATTTAGAGATGCGGCTAAAAGGTGACTAGAGGGAGTTCTTTAAAATTGTTTTGATTATTTGGTTATAAAGTTATGAGGGGGGGGGGAAAGGACTTAACACAAATTCAACTTAAAAAGAATTAGGTAAAAACTTTCAGTATAGAAATGTGCTAACAAATTGTGCAGCTAAAACAATTGTGAAATTTGAATAAGAAATAAGAACGTGGAGCTAAGAAATGGTGAGACGTGGCTGTCCAGTAATTGTGAGGGGGCTAGGAGGTTTTCTAAAATAGTGTAAGGAGAGCTAAAAGTGGGAGTGCAAAAAGTCATTTAACCAAAAATGACTTGAGTACTGATATAATCTTACTTCTTTCAGAGATGCTGCTGATAGAAGGCTGAAGGGAGTCTTTCTAAATTATCAGGGAGTCTTATTTGGTTGTCTAATTATTGGGTTATAAAATTATAAGGGGGTGGAGGGGGTGCTAGTAAAAAATGTAACTCAATAATAATGTAGTTAAAACTTATAGAATTTTACGTTATACAGAGGGGCCTGAGAGGGGCGGAGAAGGGGCTGACAGGGGACTCATCAAAATCATATGGGAGGACTGAGGGGCGTGGGAAGATGAGGGGAGAAGGGGGGATAATTAAAAATTTAACTCAATAAAAATTTTGTGAAACCTGTTAGAATTCCACTTCATTTAGAGGGGGCTGATGGGGGCCAAGGGGTTGGAAGGGTGTAGAGGGCACAGTGTGGAATGAAACCAAAAAATTACAATAAAATATAGTTAGTATATATTCCTATACTATATTATTGTTTTCACTATACACTAAGATTTTCAGCCCACGATGCATTACCCTTTCACACGCTGTTTCACCCTTCCCCACGCTACCCCACCTTTTGCCCAAGCGGCCTCATACTTTCTTTCTTGTACAATTTTTTCACCCCTTTTTTTGTTATACATTACACACATGTCTGAAATAACAAAATTTTTGTAACACGTTATACTTATATTAGGATAATAATTGAAAATTATAATATTAAACATCCTTTTGAACAATGCTATTTCAAAATTTAATTCTGTATAAACCAACGAGTTCTTGAATAATACATGAACATTTATATTTTAAAACAGTTTAATGCTGTAGCAGGATGCAGGTGTGGAAGTGGGAGGTCCGTAAATAAAAGGACAAAGCTTTATAAGCAAAGTGACCGTTTATTCAAAAGAAAACTGACGTAAGTGCGTGCTCACTGCGTGGCGACAGTCGAGAGACTAACTGGCAGCGAGGCGCAGCGCTCGCTCCGTCGCTCGCTTTGTACCGCGAGCGTACGTACATATACATGCGTAGGTACTGTCGATAACCTTTTAGCCGATAACACGAGAGAAAAATATTACATGTATTGTTTCAACACCCCCTCTGCTTGAGTGTTGTCGGTTGTACGCTCAACTACATTTAAATTTTTACACAGATAATTGAATTTTTCATGGCTGAGCGCTTTTGTCATGATGTCGGCATATTGGTCGTTTGTGTTGACATATTTAGGAATGATTGTTCCGTCTCGCACTTTTTCACAAATAAAATGATAACGGACGTCGATGTGCTTTGACCTTCTATGAAATTCTTGATTCTTAGTTAACTTAATTGAACTTTGATTGTCCATGTACAATGTAATCGGGTCTACACTTCCACGTCCGATATCGTGTAATAGTTTTTGTAGCCACATGGCCTCTTTTTTTGCTTCGCTAGCTGCAATGAACTCAGCCTCCGTCGTACTTAGACTTACGCTTGTCTGACGCTTCGACGACCATGTTATACATCCACCACCCATCATATATATATAGCCGCTAGTCGAGCGTCGCGTATCGTGGTCGGCGGCATAGTCCGCGTCTGAGTAACCTACGAGTACATCGTTCGTATCGCTTGCGCGGAACAAAATTCCAAAATTTTGTGTGCCCTTGAGATATCTCAAGATACGCTTGACGTATGCCCAATGCGTTTCATTATGATTGTCGAGATATCTGCTCGCTACACCGACTGCGTATGCTATGTCCGGCCTTGAGACCATGGCTAAGAACAAAAGTGAGCCGACGACTTCACGGTAGGGGACAGATATCTCGTTTGTTTTGTCAGGGCTCGTCAGTCTGACGTGGGGGTCGGCTGGCGTTCGCATCGGATTGGCATCGAGCATATTGAACTTTGTCAAAATTTTTTGAATATATAATTTTTGATTAGTAAAAATCGAGCTTGAATCGCGTGTAATTTCCATACCAACAAAATAGTTTAGAGGACCGGTGGTTATTGCAAATTTAGACTCGAGAATTTCTATCAATCTTTTTAAAACTTTAATGTCCTTTGCGAACATCAAGCCGTCGTCCACGTAGAGGGCAAGGTAGACTTTTACTTTATTAAAAATTCCGATATAAATACATTTGTCAGCACTGCTTTGGACGAAACCTAAGTTTCTTACAACGCCGTCAAATTTCTCGTTCCAGCAGCGCCCCGATTGTTTCAGGCCGTAAATGGCTTTATTCAGTTTCAAGACCAAATTTTCGCCCTTTACATTTAAACCGTCCGGAATTTTCATATACGTAGTTTCTTTCAACTCGCTGTTTAGATAAGCGGTGCTAACATCGAATTGTACAGCTTGTAGTTTTTCGCTCGCGGCTATCGCGAGGAGCACGCGCACAGATTCAAAACGAACAACGGGCGAAAAAATGTCCTGATAATCGATACCGGCTTCCTGCAAAAAACCTTGGGCGCACAATCGAGCTTTGTATCGAGGTGGATTTTCACCGTTTAAATTTTTTATTTTAAACACCCATTTGAAACCTATTGCTTTGCGCCCTTCCGGTAACTCGGTAACTTCCCACGTGTTGTTTTTCTTGTGAGCTTGTAGCTCCTCGGCGATCGCGCGTCGCCAAAGATCGGAATCTCCGCGGTTCAGTGCTTCTTTAAAATTTTTCGGCTCGTCGAAAACGGTAATACAGGCTTCATATTTCTGCGGAGGTCGCCGCTCTTCGCGAGAGCGCAAGTTGTATGGCACTTGGTTTTGAGGCGCGGGGATCTCGCCGTCGTCCGGTGGGTTCTCCGGCGGATCGTCTCGCGGATCTATTACGTCATCATCCGGTTGTCCCTCGTCGGGCCGCTCCCCGCTGGGATGAGGAGATTCGGGGCGATCCTCATTTTCTTCCTCGGGCTCTTGACTCTTATAGTCGATTGAAAAATCTACGCCGGCGTCTCTTGTACCGACGGACAAGCTTTCGTTAAATATAACGTTTCTCGAGACCGTGACGCGGCTAGTTTTAGGATCAAATAGCCTGTAATTTTCGGACTCGTTTTCGTAACCTACAAATAGTAGTTTTCTTGACTTCTCATCAAATTTCTTGCGAAAAATACCCGGTATAAATTCATACGCATCGCAGCCGAATGTGCGTAGATGAGAGACGTTAGGCTTTTTGTTACACCATAGTTCGTAGGGGGTAGCGACAACGGAACGGGCGCCAAGCGTTCGATTGAGAACGTATACCGCGGTGTTGACCGCTTCCACCCAGAGGCGCGTGGGCAAGCTCCTCGCGGCTAGCATAGTGCGCGCGCTCTCTACAATCGTTCTCATCTCGCGCTCTGCCCGCCCGTTCTGCTCGGGCGTATACGGCGCCGAAGTAACATGCCTAATGCCTCTCGCCGCCAAAAGTTCTTGAACATTGTTATTGATGTATTCAGTGCCGTTATCCAAATGTAATACTTTTATTTCTTTGTCAAAATGATTTTTAGTTAAAATTACGAATTTACGTAACGCTTCAAAAGTATCACTCTTATGCTGCAAGAAATACACGACGCGAAAACCTGTCGCTTCGTCTTTAAATAATAAGAAAAATTTCGAATTGCCGACGGACGCTACCTGCATCGGGCCGCACAAATCGGTATGAATGACCTCGCCGGGGGTATCGCTAACAATTTTCTTATTTTTCTGAAAAGGCAATTTGAATTGTTTACCTAATGGGCAGGCCTCGCAAAAATACTTGTCTTTGTCTCGAACGTTCATACCGGATACAGCGTCATTTTTTAGCATTTTTTCGATTGAGTCGCGGCTTACATGGCCCAGGCGCTCATGCCAAACATTGAGTGGCACTGAAGACACGTAATTAACTTCGTAACGAGATTCGGTTTTCATAAGCATGCGCGTCAAATTATTATTAAAGCTAAGTCCCTGTGCCATCAAGCTCCCGTCATTCGAAAAAATACTCGCGCAATTTTTGTTGAGAATTACAGAGTAACCATTCAACGTACAAACTCCAGTAGACAATAAATTCTTATTCATAGTGGGCACCAACAATACATTGTTTATCTCACCGTCGAGCCATCTGCCGCCGACGAAGCGTTTAATAAGGACTTTACCGCGCCCCTCTACAGCTTTTCGGGTTCCGTCGCCGAGGTACACAAACTCGTCTCGGCTCGGCTGGAATTCCACGAACCAGCTCGGCTGGCAAGTTACGTGCCGAGACGCGCCGCTGTCGAGTAGCCAACACTCACTCTCGTCGATTTCGCGAATCCAGCTGTGCTCGCTGTCGGGTAAACAAACAATGTTGTGGGAAAAACTCGACGGCTGAGATACTATAAACGCAGCCATGTTCGCGGAAGCAAAGCCTGCATTGCTGTTGCCCGAATTTTTGCCGTCCGGCTTACCGTTATTATTCGACTCTTCATCGGCGTTTTTGTTAGCGTTGTTCGCGCGCTTTCTCGCGTAGCAAAATTTGGCGATGTGCCCCGATTTACTACAAAAATTACAGATGACGTTCTTCCTCGGTTTATTTTTCCCTTTACCTGAAGATCGATGATCGCCGTTGCCTGAAGAAAGAGTCGTCGTTGCTAGCGCGTTCGTGACATCAGCCGTTGTTATACGTGCCTCTTCCCGCAGGAGCCTTTCTCGTAGATTGTCCAGCGTTTGATCGGCCTCTTGCACGCTGTCCCATGCCGAGATGAAAGCATTATACTTCGGTGGAAGAGTGCTCAGAATTTTCGCCATCACCATGATGGTCGGGACCTCCTGGCCAATGTCCTTTAGCTGACTGGCGATGTTCTCCACTTTGGCGATGTGTTGAGATACAGAGTCAGTTGGCGCCATGCGGTACTCGTGGAACTTGGTAGTGAGCGCCAACTTATTCGAAGCGCTTTTTTGCTCATGAATGCTTGACAATTTTCGCCACATTTCATTCGAACTCACGCATGTCACCAAATAGTCAAGTTGCGAATAGTCGACCGACGAAGATAACACAAACATGGCTTTGGCGTCCTTCTTCGTCCAAGCATTCAAGTTGCTGCGATTCGCTTCTGTATTTTCTGGCTTCACTTCTCGACCTTCAACCATGTCCAGCAGCTCGTGAGCGGTTAGTATAGCCTTTATCTGAAACTTCCAGAGCTGGAAGTTTTGTCCGTTAAATTTCGGAATGTTTTTCACGTCAGAAATGTCGGCCATCTTGACGCTGATGATAATCTCCCAAAGTAAAATAAACTCACTTAATACACACAGAAATATGCAGCAGGATAACAGTCAGTCATAAAGAAAAAACGCGTCACACGAGCTCTTTTTAACAAAGGATCCCAACAGCACACTGGCTAAAGCCCTGGGCCCATAACCTGTAGCAGGATGCAGGTGTGGAAGTGGGAGGTCCGTAAATAAAAGGACAAAGCTTTATAAGCAAAGTGACCGTTTATTCAAAAGAAAACTGACGTAAGTGCGTGCTCACTGCGTGGCGACAGTCGAGAGACTAACTGGCAGCGAGGCGCAGCGCTCGCTCCGTCGCTCGCTTCGTACCGCGAGCGTACGTACATATACATGCGTAGGTACTGTCGATAACCTTTTAGCCGATAACACGAGAGAAAAATATTACATGTATTGTTTCAACAAATGCATTTATGTAAAGACATTAATTAAACTGGTAAAGTTTATCGTTTAAAAATTACTTATTTAGTTTTTTGTGAGCTTAAATGTCTTTATAGAGCATCTTTTCTAAAAAAAATTTTTTCCTTAATGTCGACAAATATTTTTGTTGATGACTTTTTCGTGTGTTAAACGGTTTCTTTTTAAGTGATAAACTCTCTCGAAACTGTTGTTGCAGGTGTCACAAGCATAGATTTTTTAAAATTTATGTCCCTTTAAGTGGTTTGTTAAATTTTTTTTTTTCATTTGATTATTTTTTGCAAAGGTATCATGTATAAACTTTTTTGCATTAATTTTTATGTTTAGTTACTTAAGAGTTATCTTTGAATATTAAAATTTTTTTTTAAATATACTAATGTTTGATACGACACAATGAAGATGTCGGAATTTATTTCAAAAGTTTTGTCAGATAATAGTTTTTATTTTTGATTCATCTCCAAAATCGTTGTAGACAAAGCCAAAATCAATGAAAATTGTTTTCTATGTAAAATTAACGGTAAACAAGAATGATCCCTGGTATTTGAAGTAACTCTAGGTGTAAATACTATTTGTCCTTTGTTTTTACCTGTAATGATATCAGCTTCAATATTATTATTAAATAATTTTGTTATGCGTATTGTATAGTTGGTCTATTGTACTAAAGTTTCTTATCAACATTACCACTAAATTTATTTTAAATTTCATCTTATGGAGTTGTAAGCCTCTATAAATCGCATTTGAAACTTAATCTTGAAAAATTAACTTTATATTTTCGTCAGACTCATCTGTTCATTGTGCTAGTACACAATTAATATGACAGTAGGATTTAGCAAATCCTTCCATACTGTTGACTATTTTATTGTTTGATAATTAAGTGTATACGTTATGTAATTGTAACGTACGATATGCAAGGCATATCATACTGACTCTCCCTGGTAACAGCAAGGCTACTTTGGCAAGAAGGCACCGACAGGTGGGGAACAAGGTAATATAAGATCCAGAGGGCCTTAAATCGCAACAGTCGGGCATTCGCGCATTGGTGGATTCATTCGCGCAGTCGGGATTCGGCAGTCAATCGTTACCAAATCAAAACACTGAGCGATAATTAGAGGGAGTACACGACGAGCCTCCGAAGGAAAAACATGCGCTACTTTGCCCATAATTATGGTATCTTGAATAACGGTCTTTGAAATAACAAGTCTTGGTCATTCTCGCAACGTACCTCCTTACCAATACCTTCCCTACTTAACATAATGTTAAAATAACTCAGTTAGTGGAAAAAATTTTTGTTTATAAAAATTTTACTGCAAATATCTTTTGTTTTCTATCTATATAGTATTGTAAACGAATCAATTCTACCTTCTCCTGTATCTCATAAAAACGAAGAAAATTTGTCATTGAGTGATGTTTGGTTTTTTTTTAAATTAAAAATATTAAAGTAAGTCCATAAATAAAAGTACTTTATCGTTTCTTCTATAATAGCTGATTAAAGTTATTTTTTTAAGCGGGTAAAATTTGTCTTGAACCCCTGCCTAGTATTATTGTTTTTTCTCTAGAAAGTGAATCATTATTACACAAATTTTTTAATGTTGAGTCCACTATTGTTAAAGCTTTCTATAAAATCTTTGAAGCTTTATTCCATATTCTAATAGTTATTTCTCTTAATTTTTCCTGTCGGACTCAAGTTCTAAAAAAGTGGTTTCAATTTTATTTAAATCTAATGGTAGCCTGAAAATTCTGGGACTTGTCATACCAGCTAGTAACAAAATAGAAGCAATTTTCGAATGAACTTTCACAGTTTTCAGAAAAACCCTGACGGCCTTCACAGACCACCACAATTTTCCGAAGAACCCACAGGTCCCCCACTTTCTCGCACAACTTTTAGAAAAACCCATCCATAGGCTCCCACACTAACCCTCAAAGTAATCCGAGAGAATATTTTTCCTTATTATGATAAGGTTTTTATTTTTGAAAATCTTTCAATGCTCTACACACTAGGTATAAGCTTTCGTTAGAAAATTTGTTATGTTCCTCCGTTATCTCACATAAAATGATCACGTACAATTCACATAAATAAAATGTTTAGCAAATTTTTACACCACCTATGGGATATTGCTAATGGCCTGCTGGTGTCTTTTCTAATTCTATTACATGATCAAATTATACTAATGCAATATGCAATTAATAAATAATTTGAATATCCAAATCCTAGTTCTCGCCGTTAGTCCTACTTTTTACAAAAAGGCAATTTAAATAATTTAGTTAAGTTTACTGAATTATTTTGATTCCTTTGTTTTTGCTAAGCAGTTTATATACAGGAACAAAAAATTTTGTCGTAAGCTACTTATTTGTGAGTCAACAATTTTTTCTTTGAAAAGGAAATTTTTCGTTTTATATTTCTATCTTGATAATATTGTTAGAAAAACTTGAAGACGGAATTATTTATTAAAATATGTTTATTAAATAAAATTGAATCAAAAGAAAAAAAATTATATTTTAAATGGTCATTGGAAATGCTAATTTTAAACGAAACTGCATTTGGTACAGCAGGAAGGGTAATAAAGATGTATTTCCAGTATTCAAAGTCATCTTTGGAAAAAAAACTTTCTTCCAATCTTTTCACCATTTATAATTTCAGCTGCAATGCTATATGTAAATAATTTTGTAATTTCTAACCTTGTGCTATTACATAAGCTGTCAGCAATTCTTAAATTTCTGATGAGCATTTCAATCGCTTTAATTTTTAAGTTTAGCTTATAAGGTAGCAATCCTCTACGAATATTATTCCTAACTTCAACTAGAAAATTTATGTCAAATATCGTCGTCAGACTTATTAACCCTTTTATAAGTTCCATGATCTATGCTATAGTTAGTGATCATTTTTACTGGCAAATGATTTAGAATTTTGGTGTTTGAAAACTGAGTGTATTTATTATTAAGAGTGAGAATAACATTATGTATTGAACAGTTTATATTTTTTAAGAAAATTGCAAAGCATAAAACATCAGATATCCATATTTCATAAATTTCAAATGATTTAATTTGTCCTTGATTTCTTACAATGATTATAAGAATTTTTAGTTATCATAGCATACATCATCACTTTATTTCATTAAACAAAAATATGACCAAAAATGAGATGATTCAATACCTTCGGATATAATCATGCTCCTATTAATTTTTTTTTTTAAACTGTCAGGATTTGATGGAAATCTCAACCCAAAATTGTTAATTTGTTTCCAAAATGTATGTCTGTATTACATAAATCACACGAAGTTCTGTTAACTATTTCTACTGATTTTTTGGGGATCATTAAAGCCTCATCCTACATTATCAAATCTACTTCTTTTAATTTTTTTCTTTTCGATTTTGATTCGAGAATTGAACAGTCAACATTATTTAAATCTACTGGTAAACGAAAAGTTCTGTGACTAGTCATTCTTTTAGAAAGTAAAATTGATGCAACACGAGTCTATGCCATCGTTAAACATTATTTAGGAAGAGATACAATGCGATATATTGTGGTTTTGTAGAAAAATATTTGTCCTGAATCACCAGGACCATAAATTAAAATAATTCAATATTTTTTTTGAAAATTTTATTTGATCTTGATATAATTTACCGCATTTATATTTAAATATTTTTGGGCAAAATGCAATTTTCTTCATTTGTCTCTGACTGAATATTTACAGAAATTGGTAAACTGACTAATTCACAAAACTTATGTTTCAATTAAAAAATTTGATTTGTGTGTATATGGGTGATTCTGCTATAACTTGCTCAGATCGACTTGAAAATTTTTTTTTAAAAAGTTAGATAACAAAATTTTTTCATGGTATTTCTACTCTGTTGTACACAACATCAGTAATGAATATTTCAAGCGATGCAACTATAAAATTTGCTGGTCAAAAGTTATACGAAATCTTATGAAAGTCAGCCTTCAACGATTTTCGAAAAATTGTATCACTTTCTAGCAGGTGTAGCTGAGCTCCTTCAACAGTTTGAGTGTTTTTACTGGGCTTAAATTAAAGCTGGGATCAAGACGTATGGAATTAAAAAAATTGTTCGATTTTGTGCCTCTATTCAAAAGTTACAGATGTTTTAATTAGAGCGTAAATATCACTAATAATGTGATTTATGCCAAAATTCAGTATTTTTCATAAAATCGCTATAACTTCTCATTCGGGAAATAAAATTCAAAGATTTTTGTTTTAATCATTAGGATTTTGTTTTTGCTTTTATTTTAGCCCAGATAAAATCACCTAATGGAGTGCACGGCTACCAACGTTAGAAGCAGCACCACCGTTTTTGCATTTATGTAGCAAAAAAAGGCCAATTGGCTAAAACCCCAAGACATATGTCTCGTCTTGTAGCCCAACAGTAATGAAAAAAAAGTTTGGCTGGGATTGATTGCTCTGAAAAGAAGAAAAACGGCTTTTTGAAGTGATGTAGGGTCGGCATGGAAAAATTCGGAATGGATTTTTCAATGTTTGCAGTGCTCGTATGACTCATAGACGTATTACAATGACTTATCCACCCATAATTTATTTACTATCCTCAAATGCAATAAAAAACTGTAGTTTGCGTAACTGCACACGCACACTGAGTGGCTGTTCTATGGGGGTCGGAACGGAACGAAATGTTTGTACGCGCGAAATACGCAAAAAGAAGAGCTTGGCTATTCGAGAGGTAAGAACTTCAGGTACTACTGTCGTAAGCATTTATTTATTTTAGTCCTATACTTTAAAAAGTGATCATTGGTTAGCACTTCCAATCCAAAAAATTACTAGTTTAAACTGATTTTTGTTAACACCGCGATTATGGTAAAAATATGCGGACAAAATGTATACAGTGAAAACTCACTCCTCTTTATCGATTTTTGGTGTGACTAAGGTACAAATCTAATATCTCAATTCTTGCAAAACCTGTTTGATACAATAACATATTGTTCCTATCTTAAAAAGTTTTTCTTGTCTCTTTTGATTTACTTTTCTTACTTCGCATCTTGATATACACTTTACATTGCACAGATTTCAGCTCTTCTACAAATTCAAAAATGTTTGGATTGGATGTATAAAACATTTCATCTAGATGCGCATGAAAGGATTCACAGTAATTTATAGTACGGTATATTGCACACGAAAATTGAGCCCAAATCGTTGGAGGAAACAAGGAATCACTTGCTACGTAATTTTTTACTATGTAGTCGCAAAATTTAGTCACTCTACTCAGTGACTTGATTTTTCTACGATGTTGTTCGATCAATTAATATTTATATAATATTTGCGCCATCAAACCATGCACGTCCAACGTTGAAAATTATTTTTTAGATTTTTTTGAAATTTAAAAGTATAGTTATCAACGTACAGCAGAGTTTTACCCCTTTCACTCGACAAACACTCCATCGTCAAACACTAGAACAAGTATAAAAAAATACAATGATAAAAACTCGACTGATGCATACAATATGTTATAACTGACAACATGACACATTAACTTACGATGAAATTATTCGTATAAACACTTGATACTTTGTCGACCGAGAGTCGAGTATGATCGGCCGCTCTCACGTTCAATGACTTTTTGTTTTTCTAAATGGTACAGGTGTACATTTCTCCTTTACGTTATGTTCCAATTTTCAACAAAGTAAATTCCAGCTGTAACAAAGTGCTGTACTACTTGATATTCTATTGCAATATATACGAGGTGTGATAAAAAAGTAAGATGACTTTTCATTTTTATAAAAAAATTTTTATTTATTCATCTAAAACTATGTTATCCCCTTCAAAATACTCCCCCTCAGATACAATGCACTTGTGCCAACGCTTTTTCCAGTCGTCAAAACACTTCTGAAATGCTATTTTGGATATTGCTTTGAGCTCCTCCAGCGATGTAGCCTTAATCTCCTCAATCGTGGTAAATTTTCGTCCTTTCATGGGCTTTTTCAATTTTGGGAAGAGGAAAAAGTTGCTGGGGGCCAAGTCTGGTGAATATGGTGGCTGAGGCATGATGGAAGTACTGTTTTTGGCCAAAAAACTACTAACTAATAACGACTTGTGCGCAGGTGCAATATCATATAGCAAAATCCATGAATTTTCCTTCCACACTTCCGGTCGTTTTTTTCTTATGGATTCATGCAAACGCCGCATAACCTCAAGATAAAACTCCTTGTTTACCGTACGACCTTGTAGTAGAAATTCTTGATGCACAATGCCATGGTGATCAAAGAAAACCGCGAGTAAAACCTTTACATTCGAACAAACTTGCTTTTTTCGGTCTTGGCTCTCCTGGACTCTTCCATTGGGATGATTGGACTTTGATTTCTACGTAATAACCATATACTCATGATTCGTCACCAGTTATAACTCTTTTAAGCAGATCAGGATCATTATTAACGTCATTCAACATGTCTTGGGCAATGTTCATGCGATGCTGCTTCTGATCAAAATTAAGCAATTTTGGAACAAATTTTGCGGGTACACGTCTCATACCAAAATATCCGTCAAAATTGATTGGCATGAGTCAAACGACATGTCAAAATCATCAGCTATTTCTCTAATCGTGATTCGAGGATCTTTTAGCACCATTTCTTTCACTTTCTGAACATTTTCGTCGGTGTTTGACGTGCTGGGTCGCCCAGAGCGAGGTTCATCATTAACATTTTCTCGGCTCTCTTGGAATAACTTATACCACTTATAAAAATTTTTTTTGCTCATAGTTGACTCACCGTAGGCCACTGTCAACACTGTAAGAGTTTTTGAGCACTTGATACCATTTTTTACATAAAAATTAATACAAACTCTTTCCTCCATTATTTTCAACAAAAATAAATCGCCGAGTACGCAAGCACGAGTCTAACCTTTAAGTTTCTCACATAAAAACAACACATGCTATACAGTCAAAACTATGAACATATGATCGTGACTAGTGTACCAACATGATAAAAAATTTTTTTTAACTTAGAGTGTAAAGAGCGCGCGCAATTCAAAAAGTCACCTTACTTTTTGATCACACCTCGTATGTTACTTGTATGGGAACCAATTTGTTCGTGCGCTTTAATGATTTGGGAACCAATTTGACCATAAGCTCTAATGACTCAATGAACAGCGGGAACCAATTTGACTTTTTTTATAAATTTGAGAACCAATTTGCCTATGCTCATTTTTTCTGTCATTTCCAAAATGAGCCGAAGCGGCGTTATAGTCCATGGGTTTAATAGAATAAATATTAATCTTAAACCAACTGGTAGGACGTAAACTACTTATTCTCATCATCTAATAAACAAAACATGAATTTTCTTTATAAATTATAACTGGTTCATGTTAAATTTTTAGGTGTTTATATAAACCCAGATAACATGTCAGATAAAGTACAGGTTCTCTTATTTTTTATGCTTACCTATTACTAAATAAACATTCAAACTTCCTATTATATTGCATTTATTCTTCCACAAACCAGCATTTATTCTTCTCTCTGCACTTTTTAAAAATTCTATTCTTGAAGAAATGGAAAGTGAAAAAACTATAGCTGAGAAATTAGTTGAGGTACAAAAAGATCAATACCAGTTAAAACAGATAGACAAGAAGGAAATGCAGACTCAAAAAGATTTAGAGAAAAAGTTTGGATGGATTGGAGAAGTTCTAAGAAATTGAGTGTAAGTAGCAAGCAGTAAGGAAAAACAGACTTAGAACGAAGAAAAAATTTACAGGAAAGCAAAGTAATAGAAAATAATTCAGGTGGACACAATTGTATGAAAGAAGATGTAAATGAAAGAAAAAGATAAAGCACAGAAAGTGTTTTGAGAAAACATTATCAGACACGCTGGTATACGAATGAAAAGAAGGAAATTATGTAAGTATTTCAGGTGGGCAGTATTGAAGAGAAAAGAATGAAAATATAGAAAGTGAATGCAGAATAAGAGGAAAAAACATAAGTCAGAGGGTAAGGAGTGGACGGGCTGGTCGTTACGTCGAAGAAAAAAAAAAAAAATGAAAGGTATAAGAATTTGGTGACAGTTTTTAGATACATGCTGGAAAATGATTTTTGAAAATTTGTGAGATTTTTTTTCTTCAATTATGATGTAATTTAATAAATATTAAAATTATTTAATTTAACACTTGAATTTATTGAGTCAAATAAACAGTAGTTTAGAATTATACTTTATGTGTAATATTTTATCAATTATATTTATTTATCAATTTAACAAATGAACAAGCATAACTAATGAGTATAAAAGCAATAAATAATAAAAAGCTGAATCTCACTCTCCACGGCTACTGGAAAAAAAAAAAAAAAAAATTACAAATACAGCTGATTTTATGTATATTCATAGGTTCGAACATGTAGATAAACACTTTTTTTTAAACTTCTTGATTGGCAACTGGTGTTCTGTTCAACAGCTCGTGATATCCAAAATGAGTTTGAAAAATTCAATACTTAATGGATTACAAATTATAAACTTTTCAATCAAGCGAATTGGTAGGATTGTAACTACTCATATTCACTTAATCATTTACAAGTTTAGTTGTTTCATTTATTAATTTGAAATTTTTAATAGGTAAATTTAAAATCCCAGGATCTATGCAAAGTAACATACAGGTTAATTTAAATAGTACTTTTATTATCTTGCTACTAAAATATTATACGTATCTTTTAAATTAATAAATTATTATTTTTTTACACTACCTTTCGCATTTACACTCAACCATGGTGTCTAATCGTACTAAGTAGCTGGTAATTTTACAAGTAGTAAAATCCAGAGTACGTTTTGCAGATTTGTCGATTCCAACTTTAAGACGTCTCCAACCATCTCACTTTAGAATAACTATTTACAGTCACACTGTTCCATCCAAGACAAAGTAGCGGTGGAAATTCAGACCTACAATATTAATAAGATGATTGTAAAAAAGTAATATTAATTTGGATCAGCCGTACTTACAGCTTTGAGTTGTCATAACAGAACGTTGGAAGAATTCAGGAAAAGTACTCAGATGTACTCTGATTTCCGAGTGTACACCCATTTTCTGCAGCCTTGGAACTTGTGATTTTTTCAGCTTGAACTTTGAACACTGCAAATGCCAAGTAAGAATTGGGGCTTATACCTGTTGAAAAAGTTTTTTTTTTTTTACTAATTTTACCAACTTATGTAAGTGTATAAGACAACTACACAGTGAAGAATAATGCTTAATAAAAAAGTAATTGTAAAATAATCTTTTGACGCAGGTTAAGTTGTCTTGTTTACTGCCTATAAACACAGTCATAAACAGATAGAGAATATCTCTCATCACTAATCAGTCGTCTGCAGCGCTAGTATATACAACGGCGTTAGGAGTCGCGATCGAGCCTCGAAGGTGAACGGACGTTGGCTCGCACGAGCTAAAAAAAAAAAAAAGAGCGAGCACTTCACCTTTTGGAAATTTTGTCGTTGACGAATTCCGTCACCTGCGGGTACAACACAACTGTGAGCTCCATTAATACGACCTATAAATATTAGTAGTGAGTATAGTGCTCTGAAATGTAATTACAAGTTACCGGGTATACTGGAAGCTCTAAAATGATGGCGGCCACGGCCGCAGAGGAGAAAAACGTCGACCTCGACATGGAAATGTCAGACACAGAGGATTACCCGTCTGGTCAGAGTTACTCTACCTAGAAGGCAAAAGCGGCAGACATAACCTAATTCAGCTCCACACAAAAGATGGTATCGGCCCTGCTAAAAGAAGCCGAGAAAAAAGAGATAATGATAATGACAAAGAAAAATTCCAAGTGGAAGTCACCATATAAATGATCAAGCAGAAGCCAATTCGCTACTTGGTGACCCTGACCTGCAGAAGACAAAGAAATTCAGATAACAAGACGTGACCAAAACCAAAAACAAACAAGAAAAGGTATGATCAAAGGAATTGACACAATGATCCCGGATGACTTAATCTCCAAAAAAATTGAAAATAGAGAAAACATAAGAGTTACAGAAGTCAGGAGGCTCGACAGAAGAAACAAAAAGTCTCAATCGAAAGATGACAAATGGATCCGTAGTCAGTCGATTGTGTTGACTTTTGAAGGAAAAGAACTACTAGAGTATGTGTATTAATTGAGAAGAAGACTGTTTGTTAAACCATCCATCCAAAAAACCAATGCAGTGCTATAACTGTTTCAAATTCGGTCACACTTCAAAATTCTGCAGAGGTAAGACAAAATGCTTTAACTGTGGAAAATAATAAAACATGAGGGCTGGAAAAAACTGTAGAAAAGAAAAGAAACGAGGAATTTTAAGTTCAATTTCACTGACAGAAGATAAAATAAAATTACAGGCCGTTCTACTTAAAGGCGCATGGCATGCCACAAAAAGTTAACCGCAATATGTCAGCACTTCGTGTTACCACGACACTTGTACTCGAGATTTCACGTACTTAATGCATCCCATTTTCGTCACCATTTTATTGTATATATACTTAGGAGTGCTTGGGAGTAAAATAAAGGCGAAGACACTGTACCTATGTTATCTTACTCGGTATTTATTCAATACATAGACTTATACAGATAGACTGCGCACTCGAGCAGAACCACTAGGGTCAACATCTTGCTGGTGGGGGTAGCTCCTGGCGGACTCTGTCTCTCTCTTATATCGTGTTTTCTCTCTCATTTGAGAGCGCTGGTGGAGGACATCGTATAGGTTTAGAGAGGAGAGAGCATAGCAGAAGAATATTTCATTCTCACTGACGCAAGACTGTTCGCTAATTTTTTTATCGAATTATCACATTGTAGGAATCACAAGTGAATGAATTATTTAAATATCTGATTTTGACGACAAATGTAAACTATTTTTATTTCACAGAAAAAACGTTCTTCCAATTTCAATTAAAAATAAAAAATTTATCATACAAAAAACAGAGAACATCGACAAATTATTTCAAGAAAGTTACTATTGATTTAAAAAAAAACTAATCTATTATGGTAGGTTCTAATTTGTTTGATTCTATCATTCATCGCTGTACTTACATGATGCAAACATAAGCTTAAATATTTTTGGAAATAACTTCTATAAGATTAATTTTGTGGCTTGACAAAAAATCTTTTTCGGGGAATTTACATAAATTATCAAATACTTTCAATTGAAGTAATATTATTCTAGCTTTTATAATTAAATAATTTAAAAAATTTTTAAAGTTTTGCCCTCGCAAACTTTACATACTGACACTACATCATCACTGAGAGTAATTAATCCACTGCTTTTAGAAGTTGATGAGCAAGATGCGTTACCCACTCTGTTTTTTATATGTATGAGGGTGCATTCATATTTGTTTGATGTTAAACTATTAACACACATTTCACAGTTAAGATTTTTCTTATAATGATTATAAACAAAACCAGTAATATAAGTGACAACATCTTGTTTATACTCTGACCAAAAAGTACCAGCACTACTACTGTAGTCATGATCTAAGCAAGTTAACGAAATCCATATTGATTCTTCTTCAGTAACATTGCTTGCTTTCAAGATTTTGGTTTGATCCTAGGGAATACAGTTTCCTTAAGGCACAATAACTGAATTTACGTGGCTTACTAATTTTTGGTAGGCACACTGAAATTGATAGCAACTGGGATTATTGTTAAAACCCCCATTCGCCTAATAACTGAAAGTAAAGTTTCCAGGTGGTCCTGGGATAACTTGTACGTCAATAAGTATGACACAAGTTGGTTTTAGAATAAGTATTTAGCCATGGCCAACACTCCCCTTAATCCAATAATAAATCCACAGAAGCCCTTTTTACGTTTACTACTCAGAATACTTTTAATTTTTGAACCATCTACGTATTTTAGAGATGTTATATGGTGAATTAATTCCAAAATTTTTTTTTCAATTTTATCTACATTATCCTTAGAAATCCCATTTTTAAATTCACCTCCTCCAAATTTTGATTTTGATTTTGATTTTGTCAAAAGTAGTATCAATATTGTAACAAAAGTCGGCAGTTGCACTTGCACCACAAAAATTTACATCAATATTTTCCATATAGTTCAAAGCTTCCGATACTCGTCTACTAAAAACCTGTGCCGCCAGTTTAACTTTCGTTTTTTCTGAATGAAAATTATTGTGTCTCCACCTAATTTTGGTTCCAACATGAAGCCCCTCCTTTTCCTGAACATCTACTTATTTTGTCATAAAATTCCAGCTTGTTATTTTACGATTATTATCAATTAACGTCATGACGGCCGGAGCATTCCTTACTAATTTTAACATATGACACGCGTCGGGAATCACGAAAGTTGGTTCATTCGTTGCTGGATGCGGAAAAAAACAATATCTATAATATTAGCACCAAGAGCAGCTACGATTGCCAAGTTTGTCGATCTTATATTGCTAATTCCCATTTCATGCAAGGTTAAAAGAATTTGTCCTAAGATGTTTGCTCTGGCTTCTCCTGTCAAACCTTTAAAGAAATAGTACGCTATGGGTGTTTTAAAATGTCCAAACATACAATCATTAACACCAAAGCATATGATGCTTCTTCAGATTTGTTGTTCTTTTCTTCCATACCTATGTCAGCGAAACCATACCAAGCATTATTTCTAAGCTCCACTTGCTTTTTAATAGACATCTCATCAATTTGAATGCCATATTGTAGTTCTTTGCCGTTTTCCCGTTCTTTTTCTGGCATATTTCTAATGCTCACAAGTACAGGTTAACTAATACCTGGACTAAGATCTATTTTCAAAAACCACTGTTGTACTGTTTGACAGGGCAACTGTTTGGGGACAGGGCAAAGCTTTTAGAAAAGATTCTCTAAAAAACGTATGCGCTGCTGTGGAATCAAATATATTGGACACTTTTTTGTGGTTATAACATTCTTAATAACTTCTTGTAATGCTGGCGATGAATTCAACTGAAATCAAATAATTATGATATCAACCGAGTAAAAATCTTAATAACATACTAATATACTTACTAATGCTTTCTCATAAAAGTCTCTTTAAATTTATATTGTGAGCTAGTGGTGACGGGTTCACAATCTTCAGTGCAGCAGTTTCTTAGAAAAGCTCTTACGTAAAACAAAAATAATAAAAAGAAAATGACAGTAACTTTTTGGGACACAGTAACATATATTAGTACTTACATTGCGTGTAAAATGATGAATCGCATGGTTAACATATGTACAGATTTTGTTACCAAAAATATTTCTCTGTAAACGTATTTAATAATCACTGTGATACAATTTCATTTTTTCATGTTAATAGATTTAAAAAAAATTCTATGTACATACAATAGATTAAATCATATTAACGTGATTTTGTCAAAATCAAAAGATCTGAATTACAACTTGTAGATGTAAAAAAGTAAACAATACATGTAAAAATCGATTTTCGTTGAAACTTATTGAGCTTAGAGTACTAACAAATTCACTCACACACTTGCACACCCATGAATAGTTATTTTAAAAATTTAGCATTTGTACTTGCTCAACTTAAACTTACTTCTAAAGCACTAAAACCTTCGCTTGTTATTAACCCCGCATTGCGTAGATGATTTAACACATCCTTGTAGTTGTCGATCTTCGCACTTAATCGAGAAACACTTTTGTTTCTTAGTTTCATTGTTTTCTGATATTTCTGATAAAAATTTTTTACAATCACGTAAGCTTTCGTCGATGTGAAATCTTCAGATCGAAGATCACCAATGTATCGAAGTTTTTTGGATTTTTTGCACCTGTCATCAGCTTTGATTCATTGGGTCTGTAAAATAAATATCAGTATGACATATATATATATAAACCTACATGTACAGACGGAAGTACACAATTCATAACAGAATAACTATTACCTCTTTAGGGATAAAGTATTATCAATACGTAAAAGGCTAGTTTCAGACTTATTTTCATGTGGTGAGCTACAGTTTGCATCTTGCGATGTTGTACTGGGACTAGTTCTGCTTACAGATGTCAATGGTTGATTTAGTGTAGGTTCCTGTTCCATGTTACTTCGATTTGCTCTTCAAGAACAAAATTAAGTAAGAAAAACAAATCTTTGTTTTGAACCAAACTGCTTAAATTAACAATTTATTTTGGAACCCTTACCTTCCATCATTTAGTGGCAACATCTCTTGATCATTCTCCAGGGACAGCTGACTTATACTTTCACTGAAGCTTGTATTTTTGTTGCTCTTTTCATCGCAAAAACTGTCATGCTGTAATCTACGATCATTGAAATTTTGAATTTGAAAGTAAATTCATGAAGGAAAATTCATATTTGTATGAAAGAAAATGACTAAAAATGTATACTTTGAAGACATTTAGTCTAGAATTAACGATGGTACGGCGTTCTGGCTTAAAGTTTTCAAAATTATATTATCCATCACACGATAAATAAAATCACTTGTTTTGAAATGTTTGCTACATATTCGGCTTGTTTTTGCTACATCTTTTTTAACTGTAGCAATAAAAAGTTTTCGACGACTTTCATCTCTTGGAAATCTATTAAGCAGTCAATTAAATAATTATTACGAATGTAAAATCAAACGATTTAAAAATATCTTTGTAAAATATAACCTACAAATGATACAAATACATTACCTGCAAAAAGACACATTTGGTGTGGCACCTTGCACAAGATTACAAACAACACTATCATTACCCATTTTAAGTGATCAATACAAACTAAATTTTAAATCCCATTTAATTTAATGGAACCGTCATTCTCAGTAAAAAGAAAAATAAAATATATTTGCGTTCATGAGAGAACTTGTGGACAAATGTATTCAAGTATGAGATATATATCCATATATATATTTTTTTGTGCACCTCTCCTCTTCGTAGCTCTGCGAACTCCGCGAGCAACTTGCTAATTTCGACTTAAAAAAAATACCCAAAACTGTGGAATCGTTAGCAACGTTTGCAACCGCTTTGTAAAAAACTGTCGGATCAAGCAGTTTTGCAAAAAAAAATAAATTTGATACCGTCGTGCGAGAGACATAAAAAGTATCTCATCCACCCTTTGTAGTGTGTCTATACTATCAAAATTGATATCGATCGTTTGCAATTTAATTGTCGTTTATGTTGAACAGTTGCAAATTGTCATATTTTTATGTATAGCAGGTAAAATAATTATTTTTGTCGAATGTGGAATGTGCGATTTTTTCTCAATACAATAATACATAATACGTATTGCTGCGCATGCGCCGTGTATACAGTTCCACTAGCGATGGGATATAGTTCCGGCCAGATTTGGGAATTCTCTAGGACCCAACCTCTCTGACGTGGGAAATCACTAGATCAAAAAAAAATTAGTACCAAAGGTGACGCGCGAGATTCAAATAAGGTCCAATAACACAAGCATCCATCACCTGATGACCCGGGGCGCTCACTGGCCACTCTTTTAAATAAATAATTATTAATAACACCAGCGCCTATCACCTTTTGACCCGGGGCGCTTACTGGCAACTCTGTTAAATAAATTATTATTAGTAAATAACACAAGCGCCTATCACCTGATGACCCGGGGCGCTTACTGGCCACTCTGTTAAATAAATAATTATTGATAACACAAGCACCTATCACCTTTTGACCCGGGGCGCTTACTGGAAACTCTGTTAAATAAATAATTATTAATAAATAACACAAGCGCCTATCACCGTATTACCTGGGGCGCTAATTGCAAATCTAGTAAATAAATAATTATTAATAAGTATGTCAAGCACCTTCTTCCTGAGGATCCAGGACACTTGTTTGCAACACTATTAAATGATAAAAAGTTGATCGATAACACATTAATTATATCACAATTTTGATTGCCTATCTAGTACGACAAAGATCTTTTTAATTGGCGCTCTTGTAATTACTTGATAATTTATTATTCAATAGTAGCTAGTAAGCGCCCCGGGTCAAAAGGTGATAGGCGCTTGTGTTATTATTAATTGATTATTTAACAGAGTGGCCAGTAAGCGCCCCGGGTATTTAGGTGATAAGCGCTTGTGTTATTAATAATTATTTATTTAAAAGAGTGGCTAGTAAGCGCCGTGGGTCATCAGGTGACAGGCGCTGGTGTTATTAATAATTATTTATTTAAAAGAGTGGCCAGTGAGCGCCCCGGGTCATCAGGTGATGGATGCTTGTGTTATTGGACCTTATTTGAATCTCGCGCGTCACCTTTGGTACTAATTTTTTTTTGATCTAGTGATTTCCCACGTCAGAGAGGTTGGGTCCTAGAGAATTCCCAAATCTGGCCGGAACTATATCCCATCGCTAGTGGAACTGTATACACGGCGCATGCGCAGCAATACGTATTATGTATTATTGTATTGAGAAAAAATCGCACATTCCACATTCGACAAAAATAATTATTTTACCTGCTATACATAAAAATATGACAATTTGCAACTGTTCAACATAAACGACAATTAAATTGCAAACGATCGATATCAATTTTGATAGTATAGACACACTACAAAGGGTGGATGAGATACTTTTTATGTCTCTCGCACGACGGTATCAAATTTATTTTTTTTTGCAAAACTGCTTGATCCGACAGTTTTTTACAAAGCGGTTGCAAACGTTGCTAACGATTCCACAGTTTTGGGTATTTTTTTTAAGTCGAAATTAGCAAGTTGCTCGCGGAGTTCGCAGAGCTCCTCTTCGTCTCCAAACCTTCGGTGTCCCCCACCAGTGCTCTCAAAAGAGAGAGAAAGCACGATATAAGATAGAGACAGAGTCCGCCAGAAGCTACCCTCACCACCAAGATATTGACCTCAGCGGTTCTGCTGGAGTGCGCAGTCTATCTGTACAAGTCTATGAATCAATGCTTCCCTTTACATGTGCGTGCTAGTTGGCAGTTACTCACGGATTGACTGCTGGTCGCTGACTTTACATGTCTCGCACTTGCGACCTATCCATTCACAGTGTGACCAGATCAGTTGAGAATAATGTAAATTTGCCAACAGTTGTCCTTAAAATCGCCAATGAGATCGCCAAATTAAATAACCATTTACGTACGTAGCAACGTAATCTACTTACGCAAGCAATGTATCAGTGAAGGAGTGGGTTCTAAGACTTGTATTACTTAAATATAACACACAAACAACAGCTATCACTATATGCAGTAACAAAACAACACTTACAAGTGTACACCGACAAAAATTGAACAGTTATGTATATTTTGTGGATGGATATGGGTTTCATTTATTACGAAATAGTTGAAATATTAAAAGTTTGCGGCTTCTGATGTAAAACATGGCTTGTATGCCTATAAAGCTGTTTCTACGAGAAAATTGTTGTGCAAGCAGTAGAACTCTTACACAGCATCTAAAAGCTCATAATTTACTATTATATTTATATGATTATTTAAATCCAAGCATTTAATTTTTTTAGAAAATAAGAACAACAAAGATAAAGTACATGACCTGCTGTTTGTAATTATAATATTTACATATTTCATCAATTTATTATGTGCAAAAATTTTGTTTTTGACATATTTCTTGTGAATTAACATAATTGATTTTATTTTTTAATTCAAAATTTTTACCACAGCAAAGAAGCGTAGCTTTTCTACTGACAGTCCCGCGACTGTCCCACTGGTTTTATTGCTACTTTTGAGAACTTGAAGTTTCTTAGGGAAAAATTGTTCTGATGCTGAGAAAAATATTTAATGTTACTAGTTATCAATTTTATTCTTCATTTAAAACACAAATATGTTATATTTACGTCAAATAAGAAAGCGATTACTTTTTTAATTTACTTATAAATAATTAGAGTGTTATACACCTGAGCAATGATGGCGATTCTCTGCGATTTTCATACAAATCTTCAAATCACCAATTAATCTCTTAAAAAACGCCAAAAAAGTTTCCAGTTGCTAACCTAAAAACTTTGTCCCCCAGACAAGTACAAAATCGCCAAATTGACGACAAGTCGCTAAATCTGGTCTCACTGCCGTTTATACTTCTACACTATGCATACATAGATCCACACGCACATACTCTTTCGCGTTCGCTGATATGTGTGCGTAAGCATCGACTCTCACCTAACAGTATTTTTTAGGCAAAAGTTAACTTTTAAGAAGGGGGGACTATGCATTTCAGGGAGAAAAATCTAGTTTTAACTATTTGGATGTACGATTATTTCGTGCCCTGTTTCAGCTCTTTCTCGTGAAGAAGGTACCAAGGGGAAAAGTCTGTCGTCTACATCACGAATGATTCTGTTATTCTTACAGCTTTGAAATGTCGATGGATGCAATGTCAAATATTAAAACAAAAAGAATATTAGATCATTACTGTTGCGTTGTTGGTTGTTTTAATTTAAAAAACAAGAATCCAGATTTAAAATTTTATACTTTTTCCAGATGGTCCTACGAAAGTGATATTAATGATTCCCATTTAAAATAAAAATAAACGTAATTACTAATAGTTATTTAATTATATAAATAATATATGTAATACTGTGTACATAGAAATGAATTGAAAATATTAGTGATTAGGCGTATTCGGTTATATTTGTATTTTAGAGCTGGTAAACAGAGGCTATCCAATATCCTTGTTAAACTTCAGTTTCTGTAAATTGAGGGGCATTGTCAAATAATGGGAGAAGTGTGGTGCATTGACATTATAAAATACTTAGCCGTATTTGGAGATACCCTTTATTAGCCATGACTTCATTTCCCAGTTATAATAATTCTCAGAAACCAGATTCATTAACAATAAAGCCATCAGTGGCTCGCCCACCGTACCCCTTGGATACAAAAGTCATCAGACCAGATACACTAATTCAATATAGAAATTTGATCGTGAATCTTCCCGTACAACAAAAAAACATTAAATGCGCTGTTCAACTCTTGGAGGTATATCGCACTCAAGCTCAGTCCAATTTTACATCACTCTGCAATTTGGATGTTTATAAAAACTTTCTGGTACTGTACCTTCAACAACTTCTTTTGATGGCTAAAGTATCCATTATTTGATATGGTAATTCAAAGTTTTGAAAATGGAGAAAGGAATCGATGATGCATTTTGTCTTGAAATTTAAAATAATACAGCTAAGGCTGAAAAACTCAAGCCTAATTTTAATTTCATGAAAAAGAGTATAAGTAATCTGTCGTTAGCAAATAATTTTTATAACTTAATTAACTAAAAACGTTTATAACTTAATTTTTAAGAACTTGACTGTTATTAGAACTAAGTAAAGAGTCGCGATATGTGGACGGAGTAATGGGCGCCATAGGTGTCCATGATGCGTGTTGTCTTGGCACCTGTATGAATATTAATCCTGAAGAGGCTGTCAGAGGGACAGCGAGACATTGAATTATGTAATTTAATTATAAATAAATAGTCATCCTCCACATTACTAAGATTGGGTCAAAATATTACTATTTAGAATTGTTCCAAAACCACTTAACTACCACTCAGATAAGTTTCACATTAGAAACAATTTCCTAAAAATGACCATGCCTTTTTGCTAAATCTATCCTACTATATGTAAGATTGCAAGTTTTACCACCTTATAGGGACACCCATTGACTTCTAGTGCTAGTCGTACGGTTAACATGCCGAATACTTATATTGGTGGGTGTGCCAACATACTCGGCCACACCCTTTTCTAAAAACGTCTTATTCTACTGTTTTTTGATGCCCAACATAAAAAATGAAAATAATACAATTTTTCAATGAGTTGATTCTTTTCTGTAACCAAGAACACTTTACTACATTAATCCGTAACTATACCTTTATTTCTGTTGTGACCTAATGTCTTTCGAAGTTGAATAGTCTCATTTATATTGTTTCTTGAAATATTATAATTTATATTAACCTTTATAGAATTGAAAAAAAAAGGAAAAAAAAGACCCGAACAACCTTTTAATATATTTTTTTCACACCGCCATTGAGGCAAATAGACAGGCGGGCTGACTTTTATTTTTGTTTACATTATTTTAACCTAAGTATATTTATTTTTTCACTTAATACATACAAGTATACGATATGATTTACACATATATTTCACAATTCAAAATTTATACAATAATGTAAAAATAAAAACTGTGAAAGTCATCCCGAATAAGTCTCGTACATAATCTTTAAAAAGGCTGTTTAAAGAAAAATACTAAAACATATGGTATATAAGTTTTTCTATTTACTGTACTTTAATGTTCACTATGTATTCTATATATAAAATTATTATTCGTACATATTTGCCTACTGTTATTATTATTTTTAGTAAATGTCTTACTTAAAATTTTCGATAAGGTTACTTTTTGTTAAAAGATTGTAATGAAGAAAAATGAGACTTTTTTATTCTTCTAATCAATTATAAATAATAAAAATACGAGGGTGGCGTGCAGAGCGGAGCCCTCCCCTCCACATATGTATATTAATGGGGCCTTGACCTCCAGCGCACTTCATGCGCTAACCCCCCACTACTCTACTTTCAAATAAAAGTTGTGTTATTTAATATAACTACTATATTTTTAATCCTTAGTTATTGGTCGTATGATTTTGTACTTCAAAAAATAACGTATACTGCATTTAAATATTTTTATGAAAAGAAATAGAATTTTTGGAACAGTAGTTTAATTGAGAAGTATTGTTGAAATTTATGATATTTTTGTGACAATTCAATAAAAAAATTTCAATTTCACTCAAAGCATTGGAAATAATTTAAGTAATTTAAACTTTACTTTTTTTTAGTGAATAATGATGAAGGGCAGTATTATAATAATAGGGCAATATTACAATATTACAACTTAGTAATGTCAGGATTAAGGAAAAACTAAAGGGAAGTATGAATAAAAATTATTATAATTTAAAAAAAAAATTGCAAGATAATACAAACATTACAGTTTCTCATAAAAAACAAAAATTTGTTGCGTCACTAATAGTAAAAAAAATTAAAAAATAATAGCCTATGGAAAAAATGAATCAACAAATGGAACAGATTTAAATAAAAATGTTATACACAAAAAACAAAAATTTATTAAAATAAGCTATTATGGCGAACGTTTTTTTACAGAATTAAAGTCAGCATATATAAATATATATAACTGACTGTAAAAAGGATTATCAGATTTGCTTACAAAAGATTTAAGAGTCACGCGTAAAACGTGACCTTAAATTTTTGAATTGTATATAGCATTTTTTCTTTACTCGTGACATTGGCACTAAATAATGCAAAAGAGAAAAGATTATTGTAATATCGAATAAAATATCTATAATCATCGTTTCAATAGTTGCTTTAATTTACTATCTTACAGATTTAAAGCAGGTAAAAATATTCCTCCACGTTTATAACAATTGAATTTTTGTCTTTCATAAATCCTTGCCAAAATTTTGCACAACAAAATTTGCTATGATGAAATTTCAAAATACTACTGCTTTTATACATTGGGTGAATCAGCAAAGAGTTCAAAATAATTTAGCAATAGGTGGACTTGACATTGTGTCTCTATATTAAGTCATTTTTTAACTTTTTTTAATTTTAAATCGCATTAATAAAGCAAAATTTTTTGGAATGTTAAGAAAAGTTGACGAATACTTTATAGTACATTTAAAGATAATACTATTGCTTTATGTTTAGTGGAACACGATTTCAAAATCGATAATATTTTTGAAGAAACGCATGTAACACGGTATGCTACTATACCCATTGAGAAAATTTTTTGCGTGGTTCTTAATGTACAAAGATGTTTGAGGCAAAATTTTATGGGAAAAATTGAAATAATTTTTATTGAAGATTTAAAAAAAAATAACAAAATAATGTTTTCTTACAGCTAACTAGATAAAAATTTCAAATTTATAGTTTGTTTATTTCGACATTTTTGGTAAAGATATTATATGTTACATATTACTTCATTGAACATGCTTAACACAACACTATCGTTACAGTTGATGCACTGTGTACGATCGCACCTTTGATGCATGAAAGATAACAAATATTCTATTCAAATTTGTAATATTATTTAATACTTTCTTGTCCTTATTTTCATCTTTCGTTTCTTCTGTAAGCTTCCCAATAACCAATAAATCTAATAAGATTCATTACCATCTGCATTTGGCAACAATACTTATGTTTTTTCGTTAAAAACAGCACAGCCTCTATTTCTGTAGGCCAACTCGTAGCTGTTTTTAATTTTCCCTCAACTGAGCATTTAATTTCTATAATATTACGGCCAACAACAATTCTATAGGGACTGTATACAAACACGGCAAAGTAAAATGAATAATTGATCATGACCATTTTACATTCACGTCGAATTTTTTTTCGTAGCTTTCTCGAGCTTTACCCTCGGTTTTTATGCCATAAGCCGTGTTATCATTACCTATTAATTTACTATCGACGTAATTCAACATTTTTTAACTCCAATCCGAATTTTTATTATTCAAATACATGATAAATTGATTCGCAGTACTTGCTATAATTTTCTCTCTTCTCTCTCTTATCCAAACATCACCACATTTTGTTTGAGCAATCGTATTGATATCGATAGATTGTTCAATGAAAGCACAAAATTTATTAATGTAGTATTGTTTTTGTTCAAAACTTATATAAGAAAATTTGATTACTTTCATCTTATACAGCTGGAGTCTGTGAACACAGTAGAGGATTGATTGATATCTTATGGGAAAATATATTGACGACTTGGAAATAAGCGTATGGACTTTTTTTGGTAAAAAAATATCCTGTTCATTTAATTATTTGAACTTGGACTCAATATTTATACAGCCATTTCCCCCATTTTTGTGCTGTGTCAGTGAAACTTGCATTTTATCAATCTATGAATTGTCGTGCCTATATTGGTAAAAAATGTCATTAGAAATCTTTCTGATTGTTTTCACCTTGACCAGCCTTACAATATACAATCCAATTGTTGATTATTTTCTCTCCAAGTTACGACCATATTAAGTTCATGGAGGGTACTAAACAAGTCACTCGATTGTAAACACAAACACATCATATTTGTTTTTCTTTCAGTTTCCTGTGTTACCTCGCAGGACAAAATGTGATTGGCATTCGCGTGGTTTTTTTCTTGTACGTATCTTCGTTTTCCTTCATCTGCGTAATTCAATACATCAATAAAACTAATTAAATAAGTCATGTTTAGTATTTTACCGGGCTAAATTTAAACTGATACCTAGTGTCAGATTTTAGTTTTACTGAAATCCGCCACACGCGCCACTTGTGCGTTAACATGACGAATAATTATCTCCAGCGTGTGAGTTTTTTCATTTGAATAACGGTGGTGTCGGAACGTCTGCATCATAGCAAAGCCAACAGAAATAAACGTTTTTAATTTGTAAATTTAAATGAAATTAAATTTTAGAGCTAAAATTATGGTTGTTATTATAAAATCAGGTTCTGAAAAAGGAGTAACCAACGTTTTTCGTAAAAAAAGCCTTTTAAAAAGTTGTGAGTTTGTAAAAAGTTTTCATGTGAGTATAAACACATTAGAAGAAATTCGAGACGATAAAACTCGTTTCAAAGAACGAATTTTAAGAGGTAGGTTTAAATAGTTTTCACAGACTGGCTGTACAATTTGTGAAAAATATAAGTAAAGGCCAAAGAACAAAAAGTATATGTTACATGGTATAAGAATAGAGCTAATAGCCAAATTAGAGTTTGAACAGAAGACAGGTCTGAAAATATTCGACGTTGGTCTCCATTATCTGCCAAGTTCAGCCTTTCCTAGGTTGCAGTCCAGATGGCATAATTTTTAATAATAATCAAGTAGAATCGTTGAAAATAAAATATCCAAGTACTCGTAAAGTTTCAGTAATTGTAGACACTGCTTGCTGTACAAACCATATTCTTTATAAAAAATTTAATGGAAGTATCCTTGAGCTAAAAAAACTATACAACGAATCGTTCAAAGGCTGGTAAGATTGCGTTTCATTCGATTTTTGCAACAATTTTACTGATTGATCATTCGAGTTATTATTTCGATATTAAAGAGCTGGGTGTGATACTATTCTTCCGTCTGAATTAAACGTGTTCGGAAAAATTTTTGTGTCATTGGTGTTGTAATAATAAGATATACTATGGCAATTGTACATACTGGGATCGTTATAGTCAACTTGTTGTAAATTTTTTTTTTTTTGATTGGGCTGAAAATATGCAAAATTTCCTTGTCTGTTTTACTGATGTACTGATATCGGAGCAAGGTATATATGTGAGCTCTGATGGTTCATGGTGGCGTGAGTATTGGAGTATAATATTTTTCCAACTTTTTCTGCTTCTAAAGCTTCTTGTAAAGCACCATCAAACGTTTTTGGTACGTTTAACATCATGTTAGCCTTGAATCCATCGGGTGGGCCTCACATGAATGCTTCACGGCCAACCATTTCTAGCGATAACTTGGAATCGGGCTATTGGCTTTTAGGAATGTTGTTGGAAACGGCCTCTATTTTAGCTGCTCTAGCACCTTGATTAATAAGTTGGAAAATTCACTCGTGAAAATCGCGAACAGTTTTTTCTTGTTTCGTTTGAGAATTATTAATGTCAGTGATGTATGAAGCCTAAGTTTTAGAAGGAGCAAAGTGTGCTTTTCAATGGTTTATAAGATAATCTAATGTATTTATTGTTAATGCATCTAGACAAATTCTTGCTCTACCTTTTAGTCTGGAAATGACTGTTCTTAAAAATATAGGCTCTTCCGCGTTTGAAACAAGGGACCTACAATTTTCAACATCTTGCAAAAAATCTTAAGGGCTACGTTACGTGATAATTCAAGGAATTCTAGTGATTTTTCGGTCTCCCTTGCCCTATGATATTTTTCGAGTAACTGTACCCTTGTAGCTCCATCTGATACCTTGCTTATACCCTCAAGTGTCCGATCCATTGTATAAAAAATTTTTGAAAATAGACAAAGAAAGACAATAAAGCAATTAAGAAAAACAAATAAAAATAAAAATTTGATTTGGTTTAAGCATACTCCAAGTAAAACAAAAGGCTTAGTTCCCCACAGGGATGCCAATTTGTTACGTCCGAACTTCTACAAACGAAGGGCGAATCTCGTAGATTCGTTCTACAAACAATTAAATTTCATTTTTTTTCTTCAGGAACCAGCCATCGGCCCAGAGGCTTTATTTGCTTTTTCTTACAGTATACTTTTCTTTGAAGTACTTGTAAGTTACTATTACTTAGCAATTAACAGTTAATATTGATTGCTTAAAAATAATTTTTTGGTGTTATTAGTTGTAAAATAGCATGTATAGTTTCATGTTTCGTGAATTGGGACATGTTCCATCAATTGGTACGTATACCTTACCCGTGGCGATGACAATAATTAGGCTTTCGCTTTTAACGTCGGAATCCAAGTCGACGGTCTTTTCTTTTTTGTTCCTCCTTGATTTACTGTTTAGTCGAGTTTACAGTGGCCTGGTTTGCTCGAGCTTTTCACCCACAGCTTAGTCACTAAGTCTTACATCCGCTTAAAAAGTGCAACAGAACTCACTCTCCAACCTTTATAGTCACTTTGGAGCACTTGATGAAAGAGAAAAGGCGAACATTGTTATGTGCGAGAAGTTTTTATACTCTTGCATTTAAGGAGGACGCGTCAAGTTGGGAATCCGAACGACCAATCAGAGCTTAACCTTATTACCCTCGACTGACACGAGCACAGTCGCGGTGCAATAATTTCACAGTGATTGATGGTTGAAACTGCTGATCTCTCGGATTTTACATTAAGTATAAGTTGCTGTCGAAATTGTGCATGCTATTTCTTGTGTACATCCACAGTAAAGAAGGTTGAAGTTGTTGATTAATCATATTATTTGGTGTACTCATGCAAATTGATTTCGTAAGATGAGCATTTTATAAGATTCTTTGAGGTTGCACGCGTAATTTAATTTTTGCGATGATAGCTTATTGCAAAAAAAGTTATATGTCACGTGATTGCAGGAGCAGGTATAGCGCTCGATGGTTCGAGATCACTGAGCTTTTGCTTTTTATAATTTAAAAATGAAACTCTGTGTTTCGAAGTAATAAATATTAACTGTATGACATGGGATGTCACAATACCAAATGAATAAAAATTAAGTTAATTTATAACATACATTTGTCAAAATTAGATAATTAATTAGTTTAATAATTTCTCTCTCTCAAGAACCTTTACCAAAACATAATTGACGGCACCACCCTCTTTCGTTTCATTTTCTCTACCCTTTTTATTTTTCTCCACGACAAAAATTCTAGCTCATAAATTTTTGCAAATTGAGTTGTGAATCCGAATACTTTTTTCATCAAACGCAAGTTTATAATTAGTGGAATTTAGTGTTACAATGAAACGAAATGTGCATTCACATTTTCCAATTCTTGTTTTTCTTATCTTAGCTTGAGGTACGTAATAACCAAATCTTTTGCATATCGGTTTTCAATTAGAAAAAGACAAGGTTAAGTTTTTTGATCGACATCCATGCTGTTTTTTTCAACTCAACAATGTTCTGATCTTTCATCGTCATTTTCATTCGTCGAGCTCTTGTCTTGACGCAAATTCTCGTTTTGGATCTAGCATTGGATTCATAACGAAAGGACACTAAAGTACCCACTATTTTGTTTATTAAAACTCTATTATTACGATAAGCAATTTGGATGCAGGCCCAGTGACTACTGCTCGCACGCGTAACCACAGCCATCGCAGCCACCACACTGCTCGTCAAACAGTGTACATTACAGAGGTTGTATTTATATATTTATATATATATACATTTATGTACATAATACTTATAGCTGCAGAGAATCAAAACAAACAATGACGAAGTCAATTTATCTATAATTGAAAAATTTTATTTCAGGCAATATTTGTTATCTCATTTTTATTTTCGTTTTTTTTGCACGAAAATGCCATCCTCAGTTTTGCATCTTTATAAGGCAACTTGTAATTGACCATGTGAAAACAATGGTTTTTTAAAATGTCAAAGTCTTGTGGGGGTTGGTGATAGGGATAACCACATCATATATATATATATATATATATATACACTAAATACTAAACTTTCTAATACTACATATGTAGTCTATAGCCATTAGCATGTTGTGAGTATCATAAAAAAGTAAAGATGGACTGCTTACCAGTCGTATGATTCGAAAGTATACGAAAGACGTTTTCAGTAAAACTTGCTCGTGACATAGATGAACGAATCTCGTTTTAGTGCCCCCCCCCCCCATTCCATAAGAGTACAAGACCTACTCCCGAATGGTAATTAAAAGAGGACGTTAACTGGGGCCAAGCTTGGCTGCCATGCCGCCTACCTTGACCACAGCTTGGCACTTTACTTGACCTACAGGCCTCATAATTTAATAAATAAAATAAAGAGAGAGTGGCGTTAGCTCAGTGGTAAGCGTGCTTGTTACTGATGCAACGCAGTTCTAGGGGTCGTGGGTTCGATTCCCAGTAAATGCAGATTTTTTCAAAAACTGTTTTCATCGGGAAAAGTTCCTGTGTAACCCCGGCTGTTTCGGGGCGAGTTTTTCTATGGAATTTTCCTTCAGAGTAATTTCAGGGTTTTTGCCTTGCCCTACAGGTTTTCGGGCCTGGGTGAATGCGAAGCAGTGTTAGGGCTATAGGTAGGGATTAGCGGATCCGATGCCAGGCGTCGCGCGTTAGGCAGGGATCGCCGGCTTTACCGGCGAGGAGTGTCCCTGAAACATGGGGCTTCTCCGGGGATGCTAATTAGCCTGGATCCGATGTTTTGGCAGAAAGCGCCGGCTTAACCGGCGAGGAGTGGACGTCCTGGAATAGTGGAGTCTTCTCCGGGGAAAGGCTACACAGTGGCGAGAGGACCCGATGCACCATCGGTGCAGAGAGTGTCAGCTTAACTGGCAAGGTGTTTCACCGGAGATACTCACACTGTGCCCATGGATTCAGGTATGATATGAGGAAAAAGGTTTGGAGATGAGTATGGCAATACACCTTCACACATAGGTGGTTAGTGAGTAGACCCCGCGACTAGGCCAGTAGGCTGCCGTGGTAACCCGGAAAAAAAGAAATAATAAAAAAAAAAAAAAAAAAAAAATACAGAAGTTGTATAAAATCTTACAACTCTTATTTTGGGATAGACTATTAGAGGAGTGGGCGCGCAATGCACGCAGATGGCAAAGCCCCACTAGTATATAAAGATTCGTTCATCTATGTCACGAGCAAGTTTTACTGAAAACGTTGTTTGTATACTTTCCAATCATACGATTGGAACAATATATATATATATATATATATATATATATATATATATATATATATATATATATATATATGTGTGTGTGTGTGTGTGTGTGTGTGTTCGTGTGTTAAATAAAATTATTTGCGTGACAACAAAGAATGTAACAACACAGAGAAAAAATTTAAATGTTTAAAATGTAATAACTCTTTGAAAGGAACGATACGTTATAAAGTCATATGAAATGTCATGAAAAAATGTTGAAAAAAAATCTGTCAAAATTGTCGTGAAAGTTTTTTAAGAGCTGATGATCTCAAAATACACTTAGTTTTTTAAGAGCTGATCGTCACAAAAACTTTTTTATTGAAGCATAAAAATTATTTGTTTATTTTTTATTTCATTTTATTTAGGTGATTGTAAGGTTATTAAGAATAAAAGAAATCTTTGACTATAAAAGAAGATGCAACTTTTCTTGTGTATAATAGGGATAAACGTGGCTGTCAAATAAAATACACTTAATAATTACCTTAATAGTCTCCTTTTATCCTAAGCGGGGGGAGCAAAACCTATTGTAGAGGAAGATTTAGTATTCGTATTCGTCACGGCTTTGCTTAGTACTGGAAAGATTCTTTCATAAGGCTAAAAATCTGTATATGACAACTGTGTAAAAATATTCGTTGTTTGCCGGAATAATAAGAATAATAGTTGCCGGTGCTATCTTCTCGCGGTTCGAAAGCATTCTTTTATTTTCTTTGCTACTACAACAGCAATCGAGGGCACATACTGTTGCACTCTTCTGTGTATTTATTACTTATTTAATATAGACTTTATTCCAAAATATTTATCATGTGCCAAAAAATGTCTCGTAAAAAATATGATTCACCATGGCTCTTTGGTGAATTTTCATATTACTTTGACCTACAAAGATACGACGTAAGAAAAGTGGAGAAAAAGATTAACATTCGAGTTTACTTTTTTCTGATAAGCATCACTGAGATTGGCGAAGAATATTTATAACAAATAAATTTTAAGCTATTAATTGATGCACGTCTTTTTCGGTTCAATACGCGTGCTGCGGATGCAAAATTTTACACAATGATTCTTCTATATTATTTTATTAGGCCCATGGTGCGTTCATATTACATATAAAAATTAATTTTTATGTTCAATGAATGTTTGTTTTTATAAAGCAAAGCGTCAACGAAAAAGATTTTCTCATTTCGTAACAAACTTTTTTGGCTCATCGTTGCTAGAGCTTACGAATACTGAGTCTTTGGGCCCACAGCTAGAGTTTTTTTCTATTTAGTTTGATGCATAACGTATGTAATTGGTTAATAATGAGTTTGCATTTTTTTCCAAGCTGTAGAATGAAGTACTCATAATAAATAATAATTTTCTTTTACACGAAAAACAGATGATGACGTAATGAAATACATTTTGATTTTTTTCGATTTTACATATCTAACTTCAAATTCTCATGCTAGTGAATTTCCCCCATATGGTAGTAACCACGACGCTAATGAAAAATCATGATATTTTTAAATATAATTTTAGACTCAAAAGCATTGCTCCATTGGTCCTCTACGTAAATATGCGGAGAACACTACAGCGTGCTATTATTCAAGAGAATCCCAACAGGACAACATTACATTTTTAAGAAAACAGTTTGAGTGAGTTAGGACACTATCTATCTATAGACATGCCTAATTGACAGAATATAATTGTCTGTAGACATGCCTAATTGATGTAAGTCTCAGATCGACTGCCGTTCTGTACACACGCTAGTTTAATTTGCTGCACAAATAAAACATTTTTCTATCTCAGCTTTGTGTGTTTCTCTTGTGTACGCACTACCCAAAATCCCTTCAGGTTATTGGCCCAGCATTGCGCTTCCATTACGCGACTTATTAGAGAAACAAAAGCGAGATATTTCTGTGTTTACTTGAGATGCGAGCGAGTATGGACGAGCTAACCACTCCAGAGCCTGTGGAAGATGCTTTCGACGACCAGGACGGGAGACAGAAGTATTTTCAAGCTTCCTTGGAGAAGGCGACTAGTCCCGCTGAGCCAGATGAGTGGCAGTGAAAGGGATTTGACTGCCAAGCAATCCGAGGACGATGGGATCAAGCTAGAGGAGCGGGTTAGTAAAGACGCTACTACTTCAACAAAGGATCTTGTTGGTTAGTAATGGCGGTGTATCCCGACCAATGTGACTTTTGCGTGTTTTGCTGCTATTAGTGAGAAGTGTAGAATCGAGTTTTTGTCGGAAAGCACTCAGTTGATCATATATTAGTCTATGATCCTTACTTACATCATTAGAGATATATTAGTAAAAGGGGAACGTGTACTCAAGGGTATACACATGTATACGTAGTTGCGTTTTTGTTTCTCTGAAATGGCGTCTTTCGAGAAAATACGCCATGCACGGCAAGTTGCTGGTACACGATGAGTACAGTGTGAAGTGGTGCTGATAATCGGGTGTGCGTTTACTAATACTATCAAGGCAGGGGATACGCTGTAGTACACGACTCGTGGCTGCACATGCGAGGGTTTGTGCTGCAACTTGTAATCGGTTGCGTGTATAAAACCTCGTGCATAATTCGCAAGTAGCTGCTTGGTGTTGGTTCTGCCCGCGCGCGCTTGTTTTGAGGCGGAAGAGGCGCACATTTCTTCTCGAAGAAATAAGCAGCCATTTTTGTTTCTCCTTCGTCTGTCCTTCCGAACACGTATGTGTACATGTATACTAAATGATGTGCGAGACGTGAATATTGTTATTAAGTCATGATGTTCTACCAATTTTTCTTTTATTTCAGACGCGTTTATGTCTCTATACATTTTTCTTAAAAAAGAGATGTTGCTTAACATAGCCGAACAATCGGTAATTCGACGAGAAAAGGACGAGTTAATAGCAGCTACCGAAAATAAAATTATATGTTGCATTGGTGCGTTACATATTTTTTAATAAACTGTGCGTGCCTGATCAGCTCACTAGCTTGTTTCTTACCGGTGCCCGATTTGTTTCCGGTTGGCATAGCTTGAGTCTGGTTGTGTCAGCCAGGAGAGCTCGGACATTCAAAAGTGTAATTTTGAAATGCTTTCAGACAAAACTCACATGTCTATACGGAAATAGATAGCACTTAGTAAAAAGATAGAAAAAGAGGGCGAAGCATTAGTCATATCCCCAGAAGCGCTTCCTCGTACAGCAAGCTGTACTTTTACATATGCGCGGAAGGAAATAAATTTTAGTTTGGATAACAATATGCCTTCAAATCTGGTTAAATTGCCCCCTAACGTTAATGACGCAATGAAAGATTTCCCAAAAATAAAAAGCCTTGAAGAGATAGCTCCAAGTTCCCTGAAATACGTACACCCGTCCAATTATAAGCAATTTGTCTTACAGTTCAAATAAGTTAACAAATTAAAAACGGGTTACACAGGTATCTCAACCCAAGGATCGGACGCTGGATGAGATCCTTAATAAACTAGAAATGTTGATGCAAGCTCTGGAGACTGCCAATCAGAATTGGCTGAAACAAAAAAGCGACTGGAAAATGTGAAAAAAAAAATTCGACAGAGAAAGATTGACAGTCAAGAAGCAGTTGAAATTTTGAAAGATTCGGGACAAAGCTCTGTCAGAAAAAGATGCGCACACAAAAATCAATTCAGGTGTTTTGACAGTTGCGAAAACACTGGTAATAACTAATAAGATATTGAATTCAACGAGTTTGCCGCAATTTTCTCCTGTTAAATCGCATGGCATAACAAAGACTAGCTCGATGCGCAAAAAATCCAGATGTGATGCCTTAATAAAGTACGACTGTAAACTAACCCTAAAAACCAAATATGAATCAAATGGTCTTTCATTTGCTCACGTCAAAGTTACGCTCTAAGGATTAATTATACATACTTGATCCTACTGTAAAATCAAACACTATCTGTGACGATGAGTTTATTTCGATAAACAAGTTTGAAGTGAGAAACATACTAATAAATCGTATCGATGCGGAATATCACTCTAAAACCAGTCATATTAAAGATCCAATTCAACTCATAAACAAAATCAAAGAAATAAAAAGATGTGAATCATATATTTCTTCTAATTCAATTAGTAAGAAAATTAACAATATGTATTATGACTCTCGAAAAGAACCAATTATCCGATTTATGGACAGATTTAAAGAATTAATAAAATCTTATGAATATTTGAGCGGTATCAGCCTTTTGACAGATAAAAAAAATACGATGCGTTTGTTAATGCTGTTGTTTTGTCGGTGCCAGCAGTGAATACCTTAGAATTTTTTACCAGTAAAAGATTGGCAAATCACTTATGATGAATTGTAATCCTTTGTCGTAAAGACTGAAACAAGAAAAGCTGCGGCACGCTTAACTTCACAGTCAGGTGCTTTCCAGGCACAGAGCTCATCCACAGATGTCTAACAAGAGAGATGCTACGAGTGTCATGCCTTCAGACATTTGAGCAGAAACTATCCAAGACGAGAAAAAGGGGAGAAGCTGTGATACCGCTGTGGTCAGTTTGTTGCCAACCGTAACTCCAGAAACTGCCCGCACTACTGATGCGATGATAAAACAGGACGCAAAGGATCCAATAACTCGGGATTGGACAAACCTGGAGCTAAGCAAAATAGTTTCAAAATCAATAACAATAAAAATCAGAATCAAAGAAAGCGAAAGCACTTAGAGGCGCAGGAAAAAAAATGGTCAGAATAAACAACCAGATAACAAGCGTAGTAACACTTAAACAATAAAAACAGCAATAATAAGAAAATGAATCAAAGTAGGAACAACCAAAATAAAAGTGAGATTTTTTAATCATGTTTAATATAAAAAAATTGAAATAAAAGTTTGAATAGTATAAAAATATATTTTTCCAAAAATAAAAATGCATAAAATTTTTTACATGCTTTAATTTAAATAAATTAAATATTTAAATTAATGGAATAAAACGTAAAATTTTAATTTTAATTTAAAAAAAATTTGTATAATATTTATAAAAATTATTAAAAACAACCATTTAGCAAAATTTATTAAATTAATTATTGAAATTAATATAAAAAAGTTGTTGTTTTTCTATCATTACAATAAAAAGAATTTGAAAAATTAATCTTTTTATTTATAACAATATAAATTAGCCGAGAAGAATATATAACTGTCAAAATTGTTTTCATTATGGATATAAAATATAAAACTAAACGAAATTAGTTAACAAAAATTTTTTTTTTTTTTAATCAAATCTTTCGAACAAAATCCAGGAAAAAATAGTATTCTACATAAATAAAAATTAGAAATTGTTATTATTGTTATTATTATTATTATTATTACTATAGTTATTGTTATCAAGTTTATTAAATTCCTGATGAATCGAATATCTTGATACTTATTTTTAAATGAATGATAATTCAAGAGCATGTAGATATTAATTTAAATATTGCATAAATTACTAAATAAAAAATAAGATAAAATATAAAACTTCACACCATTATTTAATAATATTAATCCTTATTGTAATAAAGTAGAATGAGCAATAATTTTAAAACAATCATAATTAAAATTATGAGATAATCCAGATATTATTATAGTTATCATTCCTGTAATAATAATATGAAATAATAATATGTTATTCTTATGAATGTTAAATTATAAAATCGAATTAAAATGTGGATCCCAGTTGTTACTAAAGTTCTTAAATCCTTATTATAAATCTAATATAAATATCAATAATAAAAATGAATGAATTAAAAAACTATAATTTTTATTTATTAGTATAATTGCTGATCTAAATAATAATAAAAATAACATAATTACAATAGATATAATTTTATCTATTACAAAATTGGAATAAATTACCACTAAATAATAAAAAATTAACAAATAAAAATAAAAAAATCGACATTTTAGAGAATGAATATCAAAAAATTAAAAAAAAATTGTTAAGTAATATTAAAATAATTTAAAAAATTCAAAATTTAATCGTTAATAATTATCAATTTATTAATAAAAATTTTAAGTTATATTTACCTTTATTTTGGATTAATAATAACCATAAAGTTAATCCTAAAACTCTTAACAAACAACAAAAATTAAATTCAATAACATGAAACTTAATAAATTTATTGTATTAACTATAAATATCAAAAATATCAATAATCGTGACGTTAAAAACTTCAA
Source organism: Copidosoma floridanum (assembly GCF_036245765.1). Taxonomy (NCBI): domain Eukaryota; kingdom Metazoa; phylum Arthropoda; class Insecta; order Hymenoptera; family Encyrtidae; genus Copidosoma; species Copidosoma floridanum. The sequence continues at coordinate 939,971 of NW_028321890.1, read as the reverse complement.
ACTTATCAAATTTCACATTGTATTTTTATGTAAACATATGTATAAAAATAATGATATGATAAATACAAAAACATACAAACAATAGTTTAAAAAATTTTTTTTTTTCAATGTATGTCGTTAGTCTCGAAAATTAACATTTTGAATTAAAACTATTTTTTGAATAATTATGACATTAAAGAAAAATTTTCATTTCGTAAATTAAATTTATAACTTTAAATTTATTATAAATAAATACATATAATAATTTTAATCAATGTTTTTTTGCTCAGTTCATTTAATTTGCCTTTGATTTTAAGAATCATCAATTCTTTACTTTCTTATTATAAAACGTTTTGTCGTATAATTTTAGGTCCAATTCTTTCATTTTACAATATGCTATGTTTATTAAGTTTATCAATTTTTAAAAATAATGATTGATGATCTTAAATTCGATTTTTAATTATTGTAGGTGGATTGATAATTGTATTTTCATATTTTACTAGATTTATTTATAACATAATTACTTCAATGAAAAAAATATTTTTTAAAAGTTTCACTGTTTAATCAATTATTGTAATTTTATTTTTTATTATTTTAATAATAAATACTAACAAATTTTTCATTGAATACATTAATTTTTATGAAATTTCAACATTATTTGCATGAAATCAATTAAATTTGACTGAAATGATTTCAATACTCTTATTTATATATAACGTACATTTAAACTGATTTATCTCTATTATTTTAATTTTAATCGTTTTAAAATTAATTACTTTTAATTAATTTACTTTACGTAAAATAAATTAATGAAAAGATCTATCAAAATCTTATGAATTATGAATTATTAAGAATTATTAATTTAGTAATTATAATTTTACTAACTCCTTTAAATTGTTCCGTAGGGAAGATATTGGTAAGGAGGTGCGTCGCGAGAATGAGCAGTAAATATATTTTCTTAAACACTTTTATTCGAAATACCCATCTATAAGGCGAAGTCGCACGTGTGGTTCCGTTCTAGGCTCGTCGTGACCTTCCGTGGTTATTGCTCAGCGTCTTAATTTGGTAACGCTCGAGTCCCTTGGTAACGCCCAACCCTCTTGATAGCGATCGACTGCCGAAGGCCGAGAGCGCGAATGCCCGACTGTCATGATTTGAGGCTCACTGGGCCTTATATTAGCTTATTCCCCACCTGTCGATGCCTTCTTGATAAAGTAGCCTCACTGTTACTAGGGAGAGTCGGTATGATATGCCTTGCATATCGTACGTTACAAAATATTTCAAACATATAAAATTTTCGTTCATTATTTAATTATTAAGAGGATTATTATTATCATTTTATTATTGTCTAAATAATGATTTAGCTTTTAACAGAATTATTTATACTATGCAAGATATAAATTATAGATGACTTTTCGGTTATGACATATAAATGGTGCTTCCATATTTTTTATTTGTTGATTTCTTTATATTGGACAAGGGATTTATTATAATCAGAGATGGGCAGTATTTGATAGAGTTAAAATACTCTGAAATACGTTATTTCAGCATTAATTTAAGCTATCAAAAAATTTAATTACTGTATTTCAATAAAAATATCATAACTAAAGACTCTATTTATGATTATATTTAAGACAGTAATTCAAACAAAATACTCCATTAAAATATTTTATTTCAAATGAAATATTCCAATCGTTCAAAATTGTTTTAAAGAATATTTATTATTTTTATTTAAAATGTAGTAATTAAACTATTTTATTCCAAATATAAAAATCAAAAACGTTTCTATTTTTAACAAATTTGTATTTAAATACTACAAATATTAAGTACAATATTTGAATAAAAAGTAGTTTAAGCACTTTATTTTGAATGCATTGTACGAAATACACTTTTGTTTGAAGTAAATTGTTTCAGATACCCTTGTATTTGATGAAGTACTTGAAATAATTTGCTTACATACATTTGTATTGTACTAAATTATTTCAAATATCTTGATAAAATACAATTGTATTACAAAATGTATTCAAATATTGTATTTCAAATACAAATGTATATAATTAAAGCCTTTTGAGACCACTACAGTACGGTTTGTTTCCAAGTGATTTTCCCACTCACAACACATTCTCCTGGCGAATGCATAGCGGCTCTCTACATAATTGTAATAATTTATATATGTATAAACGCTGAGGTTGATGGGGATTTTTTAATTAAATGATGTCTCACCAGGTATCAGAATTTTTTTTTACAGAATGTTCCAAAACTAGAAGTAGCTTTATCCGATTTTCGGCTTAAAAGCACCATATAATGATCTCAAGACAAAAATTGAATATAAAAATCAAAAATCATAAATATTCATCTTTAAGACTTAAAACCTAAAATTATTGTGTAGATATACATATATGTGTTTTAATATTACATAAGAGCTAATCTTAGATGCAAGGATTGTGAGTATGGCGAGAACAAAAAAACTACACACCGCACACACACACAACATATATCTTACTATTAATTCATCTTAGGTTATTTAACAAAAATCTTATATGTTTTGGTTTGAGCAATACTAATTGACATAATATAATAGTGTTGATTTTTCTTTGAATCATTATAATAATACATTACGTTTAGTATGGCCATAGAATAAGACAAAAATGTAAACTTTGAACTTCACGGTAAAGCAATTTGTCGTGGACAACTCTGTTTTCAATTCGTTGAGAAATTATACTTTTATTTGACTCATTTATTTCAATTACTTTATCAAATACAAATGTACTTAGTTCAGTATTTAATTTAAATATTTAAAGTACAATTAATTGATGAAGTATTTCAAATAAAAAGTTTTAAAATACAATTGTATTTGTAGGGAATAATTAAAAATACATATGTATTTCATTGAGTAAATGTAAATTAAAATACTTTTATTAAATACATTATTTTAGAGTACATTGACCAAATACAACTATATTTCAAATTTTTTGTATTTGAAACATTCTATTTTAAATGTTGTATTTAAAATAAACTATTTAAATTTTTTTAAATTCAGTTAATATATTTGAAACATTCTAACTCAAACCATCAGCATTTTCTAAAATAATTTCAAATACTGTAAGTGAAGCTTCAAAAAATTGTAACTTTATTTTTAGAAAATTTTTATTTAATTAATAAAACAGTTATTTTTTTCCAAATAATATGGTATAGTATCTTTTTTTTCAAATAATAAATACGACTCTGCCCAAGTCTGATTATAATTAATTTTCTTTCTATAAAACTTGAAATTCAGGAATTATTATTTTTTTAATTACTATAATAACTGATTTTTTAGGGTTTACTTTACCTTAAGGTCGAATGTTTATTTTAATTGACTACAGTTATTACAAATTTACTATCAGCTATTCCTTACATTGAAAATTCTTTAGTTTAATAATTATGAGGAGGATTTTCAATTAATATTGTTACATTAAATCGATTTCATTTATTTCATTTTATTATACCTTTCATTATTTTAGCCTTAGTAATTCTTCATTTAATATTTTTACATGAAACTGGATCATCTAATCCTTTAGGATTAAAGAGAATTATAAAATTTTATTTCATTCTTATTTTTCAGTTGAAGATATTTTAGGTTTTATTTTATTCTTTATAATCTTTTTATTTATTTGTTTGTCAATGCTATACAGTTAATCAGATCCAGAAAATTATAATAAAGCTGATCCTATAACCACTTCTGTTTCTATTCATCCAGAATAATATTTTTTATTTGCTTATGCAATTTTACGATCCATACCTAATAAAATAGGAGGGGTAATTGTCTAATTATTATTCATTTTTATTTAATCAATTGTGCCTTTTAATTTAACGGAAAAAATAAAATAATTCAAGTTTTATCTTTTAAATTAAATTTTATTAGTCTATTTGTTATTTTAACATGAATTGGAGCTCGTCTTGTTGAAGATCCTTATATTTTTATTGGGCAAATATCATAAATTTTTAAATTTTTATACTTTTTCATTTATTTTTACATTACTGAGAAATTTGATTTATACTTCAATCAATTACTATTTAGTTCTTAAAACTATATGTTTTGAATACATTAATAAGAAATTAATTTTTCTAATAATTTAAAATTTTAATTAATGAAATAAATATTAAATAATTCAATCTAACAGGTAAATAACTTATTCAAGTTAAATATATAAAGTAATCGTATCGAAATCTACGAAAAGTCTCTCAAATTTAAATAACTAAAAATAAAATTAATTAATAAATTAAATTAAATTTTGGTCTAACTATATTTTCCCCGATCATTAAAAATATAAATAATATTATTATAAATATAACTATCCCGTATTCTGCAATAAAAATAATTGCAGATCTTACTCTTATATAGTCAATATTAAGTCGAGACTAGTTCTGATTTTCCTTCAGAAAAATCAAAAGGAGTACAGTTTATTTCCACTAATAATCTAACTATAAAAGTTAATATTAATAGAAAGTTAAATTAAAAAATCACGAAAATTTTTGTAAATTTATTTTGTTAAATAATCGAATAGTTTCACTTAAAAATAAAACAGATAAAATTATTAAAATTATTGTTACTTCATAAAAAATAGTTTGAGATATTCTACGCAAACTTTATAAAAAAGAATGAATTTTATTTGATGATCAAACACTAATTATTAAAGGATGAACTCTTAAATATATAAAACATAAAATTAGTATTAAATTTATTTATCTTAAAATTGTTATATTTAAGTTTGAAATAAAATTTCTTAAAACTAATATTAAAACTATTCTTAGTAAAGGAGTAATTAAGTAAAATAAATAATTAGTTTTAAAAATTACAGAAATTTTTTTATTCAACAATTCAATAGCATTACTTAAATTAAAATCATTAAAATCGTATTAAATCTTCTTGTATATATATGTATATATATATATATATATATATATATATATATATATATGTTATTTGAAGAAAATAATTTTTATTACTAAATTCAAAATTTATTAACCTTATCCATCAAAATAATTATTTTTTAATTTATAAATATATTAACTATCAAAAAGAAAGTCCTTTCCTACTAATAGTTTTTTAATTTATGAAGATGGAATCCAATTTGGCTCACACCGATTTAAATTCAAATCATGTGATCTTTTGAAAGCCGAACAGACTTAAATAATTAATTTCTTTATTAATAATTTATCTTTATTTAACATAGAGGTCAAAATTTTTTTAACCAATATAATCTTGTATAAAAAATCACGCTGTTATCTCCAAGGTAATTTATTTTAATTATTTTTATTGAATTAAAAATATAATTTATATATATTTAATAAACCGAAAATTCATTGTTATTTTCTCATCTTCAATCTAATACATTTAAATTACAAAATTTTTTATAAAATTATTTATAAACTAATAATATAAGATTCTATGAAATCTTCTTGTCTTTAATTAATATTCAAGATTTTATACTTAAATATGAGATTTAAATATTTCATTTTATTAAGTTCTTAATCCATTCATTTTTTCATTCTAGACTTTATTGAAAAGTCAAAAAGTATGCTACCTAAAGACATAAATGCAGCTATTCGAAACATTTTCATGGAGCCGAAATTATTTATTATTATTCATTTAATGAACTATGTTTTTAATAAAAAGATAAATAATTATTACTGCAGAATTAATTAAATTAGATTTTGAAATTTTCAAACTGTATGATTTACTTTTTACTAATTTAATCATTATTATTTTTATTTTAATATTAAATTCAATAATTTTTAAAATTTTAGATTTTTTATTTTAATTTGATTATTAAATTAGGGATGTTTTAAAATTATTTAATTTTTTATTTTCATAATATTGATTTAATAAAAGTATTCTTGAAAATTTTAACATTTAAATTAATTAATTTTTATTAAGTAAAATGTTTATTGTAATAATGTTTTTTAATTTTTTGTAAATGTTATTTAATTTTTTATTTTGAATTAATTCGTTAGACTTATTTCTATAAACAAAATAAATGTAAATTTAACTATGTTCCTTAAAACCAAATACACTTTTCAGTATACTTACTTTGTTTCAACTTATTCTAAATTAATTTAAAAAGTGATGGGCACTTTTTACAAATTTGAAATTCAATTAAAAAAAAAAATTTTCTTCACTTTTCATCTAATTTTAGAATGATAATTTAATTATTTTAAATAGATTAAATTTATTGTATTTCATTCGAATTCTTATATATAATTACGTATTGATTTGTAATTTTATTTTACTTAACAATTTAGATATTAAACTTTTAAAACAGTTTTAAGACGGAAATGTGTGAATTTAATAATATAAGTTCATTTTATCGTAGATTATCAAATTAAATAACAATATCCTCTAATAAATTAAAGTACCGTTATAATTTTTAGTTTCAATTTTTTGAAAGTTAATACTATATAGAATTATTTTGAGAATAAAATGGTAGTGTATCTTATCCTAGTTTTTAGTGTATATTTTTTTAAATTTATCTTTATTTTATTTATAAAAATTATTTTTAATCAAAACTTAAAATTTTATCTTAAAATTTTTATGTAAACTTTTTGTATTAATTACCATCCATAAATTTATTAATATAAATTTTTTAATTCATTTGCTTCATATAACCGCAAATGCTGGCAAAAGTATTTCAAAATAATTTTATATCTATAAATTTAATAAATGATTCTATATCTTGAATTTAGAAAAATTTTTTAAAATTTATTATATCTATAAATGTCATACATGCAAATTAAAAACAATAGATTTTTAATAAAGGAAAATCTATAAATTAACATTTTTATAATTTTTGTTTTTAATAAACAAAAAGTAAAAAAAAAAAAAAAATAAATTTATAATTAAACACACTATTTGAATAATTACATTAAGTCTACTTCTTAACTTTGCAGAAATAAATAAAATAACCAAATTTTAATTTATTAATACTTTTGCCTCGACCGTCTTTGTCCGTCGATATCTAATAGAGACAAATTGATGGCATACCTTGTAAGAGAAATCGTAACAACTTATCAGCGATTTTACTTTCACACATTCTTGAAACCAGATTCTCGATTACTAGACAAACCTTCTTCCGACGGTTCTTGTCTGTCGATATCTAATACAGACGAGTTGATCGCATACCATGTAAGAGAAATCGTAATAATTTATCAGTGATTTTACTTTCATATGTTCCAGTAATCAGATTCTTGATTACGTGTCTCAATACTTTCCCCGACCGTCCTTGTCTGTCAATATCCAATAAAGACAAATTGATCGCATACCTCGTAAGAAGAATCGTAATTATTTATCAGTAATTTTACTTCCATATATTCTTATAACGAGATTTTCGATTACTACACACAAATTTGCCCCGACAGTCCTTGTCTGTCGATATCTAATATAGACGAACAGATCGCATACCTCTTAAGAGAAATCGTAATTATTTATTAGTAATTTTACTTTTATATATTCTTGTAACCAGATTCTTGATTACAAGACTCAAACCTTGCCCCCACGGTCCTTGTCTGTCAATATTTAATATAGACGAATTGATCGCATACCTCGTAAGAAGAATTATAATAATTTATTAGTCATTTTATTTCCATTTATTATTATAACTAGATTCTTGATTACTACACTCAAATCTTGCCCCGATGGTCCTTGTCTATCAATATCTAATATAAACGAACAGATTGCATACCTCTGAAGAGAAATCGTAATAATTTATTAGTTATTTCACTTTAATACATTCTTGTAACCAAATTCTCAATTACTAGACTCAAACCTTGCCCCTACGGTCCTTGTCTACCGATATTTAATAGAGACGAATTGATTGCATACTTTGTAAAAAGAATTATAATAATTTATTAGTGATTTTATTTCCATTTATTCTTATAACTAGATTCTCGATTACTACACTTAAACCTTGCCCCGACGGTCCTTGTCTGTCAATATTTAATATTGGTATGTAGTATGGGCCACTGGAGGGGGTAATAAATTCAACATAGTGTGGAAGAGTCAACGCATATACACGTGCAGCATAGGACTCGGAGGCTATTTTTCCACCGTGTTTAAATGTTTGATGACAATAAGGCTTGTGCGTTTTTCTGAACCATATTTACATAAAGGAGCAGCTCCCGGCGCACTTTTTTTGTACTTTAGATCTACGTAACTCACGAAAATCCGAAATAAAATACGCAGCTACTGATAGCACGGGCCTCATTGTCATCAAACATTCAAACACGGAGGAAAAATAACCCTTGAGTCCTGTATTGTGCAGGTATGTGCGTTGAGTTTTCCACGCCATGTTGAATTTATTATCCCTCCAGTGGCCCATATTACATCCCAATAGACGAAATGCTCGCACACCTTGTAAGAGGAATCGTTATAATTTATCAGTGATTTATTATTCACATATTCTTGTCACCAGATTCTAGATTACTAGACTCAAACCTTGCCCCGACGGTTTTTGTCTATTGATGTCTAATATAGAAAATATAGAGAATTGTACAGACGGAAGTACAATTAATTTAAATACTTGAGTTTGTATGATAATGATCGTGATCACGGAAATGTGTAAATCTTTAACGATTGTCGGTTAACAAATCTGATCACTTTAACTAAATACTTTCAGGGGTGTTACATAGTTAAATAAAATTGTGGATTGATCAAGTATTACAAGATCTTTCCAACGACTTTTTCCGATTAAAAGTTTTGTTGACTTTCAAACGTTTTCCCGTAGAGGAATTTATTAAAACTTAGCTAATAAAAGGCATCTAAAGCTTTATTAGACGCAGTCCACTGACTCAAGTGTTTATGTTCAGTTGTATAAAATTTAGAGGCTATAGTTTAGTTAGATTCTTTATGAGAATTGTTGTTTATCTTGAAGCACCAGCGTTTATTTACATTACGCGCACTTTTTCACAGTCGATGTGATGGCAGCAGTGCACAGATCACGATTTACAAACGTGACTAACCTACAATGTTTTCTCGTAGAGCGTACTTTTCTACCACGCTGGCATATGTGATTGGTCTGTTTCTGCTGTTCACGCGTTTTTTTATTACCTACCGTTATATGTACTCAAAGTTCCTGGGCAAATAGCTTTTAGTAAGTTATGCTCATGCCTGTTTCTTAGCTAGCCATCAAACAGTTAATACTCAAACTCACTTCAGTTATCATCATGCACTGTTTTTCGCGTCAAAACTCAGTATATTAAATTATTTATTAATCATACATATCATGTCGGTATCAACATCATACTGTTCACGTTGATATGCTCATACAGTAAGTTTTATACAAAAACTACTTATGCAACACACGTGTTGTGGGGTTAACATAACCTATCAATCACAGAAGGACTCATAATACAGTGGATAAGGCTTAATGAGATCATTGTATTTCATTTGTGCCTTTGTTGCAACAGTGTTGTAATCGAGTGTTGTATTGTTTATGAAGTTTAAATTCAGTGAAACTCTCACTTAGTTCAAACTCTCTCACACAGATACACTAGCCACATTTACACACACAGACAATCAAGTACACAAACACACTCACTATTATATCTGCTCCAGTAAATATAGATATACTTAGAGCCTATGAACTCAATAGTGTTACTCAGTGACATTTGAATTCTTATTACTATATTGTTATCTTACTAATATATAAAGCAAAGTCGCTAAAAACGTTGTAATCGCTAACCACGAAAACTACTGAACCGATTTTGCTAAAATTTTGCATACCGATTCTTGACATTTCCTAGATGGTTTTAGTATGGTTTTTATACTGAAAAATTTAATAACAATAGTAATAAATGAGCTCAAAGTTGTGAAAAAATACGCCAGCTTTTCACTTTGGTTCAGTAGGATCCGCTAGGTGGCATCGACATAAAATCGAAGCTACCTGCAACAGAATTAAATAAAAGTAGTTATAATACGCCGGAGCGTCGCTAAAATTTCTGTAGTCGTCTACTGGCAGTTCATCAAGCTGCATCAAGAATGTAGATGATAGTCGTGCAGCTGGGAATCCCGGTTACCGATGAGTCAGCTGGCTCTCCATCATCCTTTCCAAGGTCTGTGCTGGGCGAACCTAACAGCTATGAAGGAAAAAAAAACTTGAGCCAACGGGAGTCTCCAACGGGCAGGCATCATGAACCAATTTCTAGTAATCTCTCCACCTCAGATTATCAAAACAACTGAGTCTGCAAAAAAAAGGTGCTTTAGACACCAACGTCTTCGACGCTATACCAGGAGACGTAGGGAAAGAGCACTACTAGCACTACAACTAGCCCCAAAGCTTAGGACTTTGTAATTTTTTTCCCGATCAGTTCTGGGTCTTTAACAGCAGGCCAGAGAAGATCACCCTGAGGTATCCAGGCAGTCACAATTGCTGTAAACTTTAGTCAAGAAAGAGTTTACTTAAGAAACTCACCGGCCTTTTTACGGCAATGGGACGTTGAACTATCTTGCCAACAAATATATTAGAACTTAACAAAGTTGACAAAAAATAGCCATTAGGGGTCACAAAAGTCGCAAGAGGATGAATTGTAATGAAAACTTCAAATGTATCTAGTGAATACAATTTAAGGCGTCAAGAAACTGACGCAGAAAATTTATTGAGATTGGAAAAGCAGCCTGAAAATAGACAAATTAAGAATCCTTTACGTGAGAGATCAGCTTTCCATGTCACCCTCACAGTAATCTTTTAAATCTATAAAGATGTAAATTTAGGTTTTTAAATAAAAACAAAATATATTTGTATTTTTGTAGCAATAAGAAATGTAGGGATTAAGCTCTAGAACTCTGTTGCTCTGGTAATAAAGTTGTGAGATAAGAGAAAAAAATTCTTTTTAATATATATTTTTCGGAGTTTAAAATCTTAACATCTCCAAAAAATAGCCCTTTTCGTAAATTACACGGAAGAAACTGCAAATCAACCGGTTTTTATGGCCAACGATTATTTTATGGCATAAGGATTGCACGGTACTTTTTAGCATAATCATATTTTTTTTATTTTTACAGCTTATAATTTGACCAAATAAACTGTATGGATTGCAAACAAATATGTTTATAGTTAGAAGATTTTTGTTCTGAAAAGTGTCAGGAATAAATGTAAAATTTCCCATTGAAAAAATTTTAGATTACGTGTCAACACACTACGGTGTTCCATTTAATAAGTCTCGGGCGAAGCCGAGACGGGGGGCCGTTAGTTTTTCATAAACCCAGTATTATTATTCTTTCTTTGTTCAGTATATATTATTGTTCTATACAAATTTAAAGATTATTTATAATATTATTATTTTGTTGAAAATTTGGTGTAAATATTGTTTATAAAATTAAGACTATTGATATTTTTAATATACCAGTTGTAATTAAAGTTTACTATTATTATATTCATTTTCTTATTAATTTGTTTTGCATGCTCACACCCACCTGATCTGGTACTTTACAAGTGCATTAACACCAGCACTTACTAATCAAACCAATAGCCCTTAATTTTTTTTAATTAAGTACGAACTGAGTGAGTAAAATATTTGGGCTCTTAATGTTTAGTACAACATAATCTACGGTTACTGGTTTAATTTTTGCGGTTGTTCATCATCACAGGTTAAGGAGGTCCGGAGTATTATTCAAAGAAGTACGGAAGAAGGAGTCCCCTTGCCCGCGCAACTTGACCTTTTTTACCGCGCGTCCCCTCTTGCATCTAACCGTAAATAAGTTTTTTTTCAACATCTTTGCATTTTTTTTAAATTTTTGTCCATGCAAGCGAGACTAAGACGTTCCATATGAGCCCATGTTAATAACATGAGGTATAATTCTTTTAAAAATGATCTATACCAAGTATTTAAAAATTCAAGCTCTACGTATTCTAGTCTATCTAGAAAACTTAATATCATTGTGATCTTTCCATTTCATTATTACTCCCTAACTTCCTTAACACGTATCTAATCATTTTTTAAGTGTTATCGTTACGGAGAAATTAATATAGGTTATGATAAATGTATTGTTATGAATTTGCATGTTTACAAAATGAAAAAAATTTAAGCTAGTATAATAAATATCTACGGACTTATTTTGACATAAATCGAGTTTTAATGCAAGGAAAAACTGAATCTAAAAACAGGATGATCAAAGTTAAAATTTGACGATAAAATTGAGAGCAACTTCCCCCTTTCGCGCTGATTGCTGTTTATCAATTATTGTGATCGACAAAACTACAGCTAGTTCGTTATGAGGCATAGTGTGTAATATTATGCCACCTCTAGAGTATTAATCGAGAAAACAGAACAATTCAAACTCCCAAAGCTTTCGGTCGGGACACTGGCACAGAACTTTCAAAAAAGAGACAGTCTTGTTTAAAATAGAACCTACGGTCACGGTGACGATGACAATCATTTTTATTTTATGAATTCGATTCCTTTATGATATAGAAATATTGAGATGCTACGATAAAAAAATATATTGATAAATACAGCTCACCCCAATATTTATAGATGTACATGTCGGCGGTCCATGACGAAATGACATGACGAAAAAAAGTAGTGTTCAGATTCCTCAATGTCATTTTGAACGGGAAAAATTAAGTGCTACTTTTCTTTAGGACTATCGATTTGTTGTATAGTGTAGTATTGAAATTCTAGATAAACCCATTAGTGGGTTTTTATGTATCTTAAATCTCTAACCATTTGATACCTTTTTTCTCCCTCATTTTTCTTTTTTTTCTCAAAGTATGCCAGCCGTTTGTGGAGGCCTTTTGCAGTGCGTTGCGATCGTTTCAAAAATAGCCTGGCTGTTATCGAATGATAAAAGGATTTCTTCTATTAAGCGAAGCCCTTGGACGATTCCTCAGAATTTCTGCAGTTATGAGATTAGCACGCTTATCACCATGTCATCAAAGTTATACATCTATTAAAGCATACATTGTATTTCACAGAATTTTCAATTCACCATTAGTAACATATCTAATCAATAACTTTTTGTTAATTAAACATTTTACATTTAATTTTGTTTAATGTGATGCATCGATATTTCTTCATTTAATCTTATCAAGATACTATTAATCATTAATTTACTGTTGGGTAAAATCTATCTTTGAAGCAACTTAGAAATAAAGTAACAAAATTTAGTTTGTTGATTACAGTTAAAAAGTATGATTAAAAAAATTAATTTATGGCCATCATATTCAGCTGAAAATGCATAGAAAAAGAAGTCAGTTTTTGTGTTTGAATTATTAAAAGTCACGTATGGGGAAACAAAAATACAGTTTATCATCCTACATAAATTGTTCAAAATAAATTTAACAATAATATACTCAACATAAAATATTAACACATTGTTCAAGTGGTTGTTACAGTTAATTTAATGGCAATATTTTTAGTTATACCAAAAAATTGCCATGGAATCACGTGCTTACAAAACTTTTGAGTGGATTCCATGAATTTATAAACGATACATTATTCATCATTAAGTAATCTTTAATGGGAAAAAGATTACATAAATTAACGAACTATTGTAATAATCAAAAAATAATTGTTCACTTTTTGTTTATTCAAAAAAAAAAAATTTGGTTAAATTATCCGACAATTCTTGTGACCATAGGACTTCTTATTTTCTTTATCTATTTCCAGGGGATATCTTTAATTTAATTCTTCAAATATTAAAAAAAAATTACTAAAAACACACCTTCATTGACTATGTTCGTGTGACGAAGTCTTATCCCTGCATTTAGAAAGTCAAAAAAGTTGTAAATCAGCATTTTATTTGAGTGGTTTATGTACTGAAAAATTACATAAACATATAAGATTAAGAATCTGAGAAAAAAAATACAGAATTTTTTTAGAAATAGGTTTTTATTGGTTTACTAAGGTTTAATCGTGAATGTTATTTTTTTGCAATAATTTTTTTATCAATAAAATTGAAAAATCTTATTTTGCGCTCAGTGGCCTGTCTAACACTAGGCCAGTTGACCACGTCATCTTTCCATAAGCGAGAACACACACTCTAAAATTAGAATGACTATATTCATTTTTACTAGTAAGTTCTAATTTTTTTGAAAAACTTACAATTTTGGGAGACATTTCTAAAAATGAAGAGAAAAGAAGTTGGAATTTAGAACTCCAACCACATTTTTTATTAGAATTGTGATTTTTTTCTTACAAAATTATTAGCAACAAGAATATTAAAAATATACAAACGACAATACGTTGTTGATGGCTTCAATAAAAAAAATCTTGATTGACAGATTCTTGTCATATATGGCAACATAACGAAGTAAGTCAGCTTTACAGTGTGACGTACTTTTTAACATCTTTTTTTTATGAGTGTATCAAAAATATTCTTTTTATGCTCATACCTAGACAAGAAGTAACAAAATCGATATATATTAACAAGTAAATCATTAAAAACACAGATAATAACTAATTGCTGTACACATAGCTCATGACGATATTATACGAGGTTCGTTTGTTGAAGCTGTATCTTTACACATTGTATGCTTTCTTAATCACATAAACAGTATCTTACATTTACAAACAACGTTACAACTAATATAATCGCAATAATCGTAGAGGTGATGGCAATATAAAAAAAATAGTAACAAAAACAATAACAACAATCAACGCCAGAACCTTCAATAATCATCTTCAAAATGACTACCAGCGCAATAGTGACATAATCATCTTTATGGTTAACCACAACCAATACATACAATATGATTTTTAATCATTGTAGAGTACAAAAATAGTATATTACAACCCAAAGCTAGAAAAAAAAGAAATTTTTAGATCAGCCAAGGTCAGTCTTTCTAGCTTCGACTTTTTAGAAACGAAAATTTTTTCTCCCGGCACAGGACCGATGTAAGATCGTTAAACAACGTACCGGAAGAAACAAAGAATCCTTCAGATCATATGCTTATCATGCTTATCGATTGCCTGGGATCAGAAAAATTCTTTATTTTTCCTCCCTTGGTGGATAATATACTACTTTGTGTTTTTGCTGCTTAAAAGAAAATATTACTGGCTACATTGCTGCACTGGGACAAAAAAAAATTTGAGTCCCGTATCTTATGTCAGTTAATTATTCGATTTTTGATAACTCATTTACATTTCAGATTACATTCAAGGGAGTTTTCGATCTTTTTCTCTTGTTAAAAAATGTTTCATGATTGGGGTGCATTTTTCCTGATCCACTTTTTCACTAGATATTTTTCCGCATCTACTTTTCCACATGACCATTTTTTCAAAGACAAAATATCTACAGAAACAATTTTCCGCAAATTAAACATTTCGAATTTTTTTATTTTGCGTTACATTGTTACGTTGAAAATATAAAATTCTTTGTGTTACAAACTTGAAATTCGTCAGTTTGCATCTAAGAGTTAAAAATTGAATGTAAAATAAAAGTGCGAATGTTATTAGAAATTTTCTCTCTTTTGCAACATTGGGATCACCGAAGAGATGTGAAGGAATGCAAGGCTTGAGCGACAATAAATACACCAGAATCAATAAGTTAGGTGGTTTATCTCAAGGTGAGAGAGCGTGTATTAAAATCGTAGGCGTACTATTCTAACTATTCTCAAGAGAGAATTTGTCAAAAGCTGTAGGAAAGGGACGTCGAAAGATTTTCTCTATGACTCAAACAACATATGATGCTTTGAATGACCTACTCGCTCGGTATCTATGTACTAAAACAGACGAGAAAAATATAATTTTTCACTCCAACGAAATAAAAAACGAAAAAGTGCTAATTTTTGGAACCCAAAAAAATCCCTTGTTGCTTAATAAAAGCCCTGTCTGCTTTTTAGATGTACCTTTTAAAGTACCTATTTTGGTTGAAGTGCATAAGTAAAACGTATTATAACTTGTACTTTTTGTTTTTATTATAGATCGCTCCAACAATATTTAAGTTTTACGATCCTGGGAACTCGTGAGAGGTGAAAGCGTGTTTAAAATTCAGAAATCGTGTATAATTTCTTATATGTACACCCTACTTAAGTATAGTAAGGTAATATGTGCAATATTAAAATACTACAGTACTTGTAACAAAAATTAATAGGTGAAAGCGGAACCTTAACATAAGTGGTTCGACATTCAGAAACGACTGCAGTGAGTCATCGAATCGTATGTGGAAAAGGTTGAAGATGGCACGGAGATTCAGTATTTGACAAATTTGGCACAAAATATTTACATTTAAATGTAACACAAAATTACATTGCGTAAATAGAAAAGTGAATTGCAAAAAAATTAAAGTAAAATTGGAAGTTTTTCTTTAAAAAAAAAAAATCGCAAAAGCATGTCTATGCGAAAAAGTGTTAAGCATAAAAATGGATGCGAAAAAAATATTCATATACTGTGTTTGATTAACAGTTCATAGCATGAAATCTTAGAAAAGCACTGGAGATTAGGTGACATTAAAAATGAAAAACAATAATAATACTTGAGCTACAATGTGTATAGCTTTGTGAATGTCGCTATTGTTTTAAGCAAACGCATGATTACTCTAAAATTTGTAGAATCACATTGGTTTTATTTTTCTTTAAATTGACCTTCTCATGCAAACAATATATCAAAAATAGATCCATAAGTTTAATTATTTCATTCTGTTATTAAAAATCAGTAGTAGTTGAGTTTATGTAGCATATATAATACGTAGAGATAGTAATATTATATCAGTGAATGTGATGGATATTATTGGATATAATTTGTAAACACCTTTTTGATTTACAAGTAGAAAAATTAAGAAGTTTTTGGATTCAAAAATTTGTCCATTCAAATCAGATTTTAGTTTGTGGGATATCATGATTCGAACAGCGAATCTTCGCCTTTTCCACCACAGGTAGTGCCGTTTCGTGTACTATAACACAAATTATGTTAAGGACGAAACAAATCAGCTGACCCATAAAACAGTGTAAATAGAATGTAATTAAAAATAAATATAATTGCTAAGTGTATGTTTACGCTTAAATATTTAAAGGAAGTAAAGTTGATATCTGAAACTAATATAAAAAGTTTATTTTATGAAATTAACTCGTAAGTTGTGCAAGCCTTTTTATATGGTTAGATAAGTCAGTGCCATGCCCTTAGTATATCTGTAAATGTCATCTCTCCAGTCACATAATTTTTCAGATGTAGATAACTTAAATGTGTAGATACACTAAGCATATGGCATTGATTTGGTTAACTGAACGAAAGCGCTGTTGCACCTCATTGAACACAAAATACAAATTTTGATGATCAACTTAGCTTACTTTGAAAATTAAATGCTTAGTGATTGTATTTAGCTTGAATAACGCACCATCTACACTGTTTTTATGAATAAGATAGGGCTACCTAAACTGGATAGTGAGAATAAATACAGTATGTAAAGAAGAGTTATTGTGTGTATGGATCTCGTTGTGGTTTTGTATACAAACTAGTATGCGGACGTGTCACACAGCACTTTTATTACGTAACTCAAAAAATCAGAAAATCACCGACTAGTAGCCACCTTTTGACTAGCTTATTTTTTGTAACCTGTCATTTTTTTCTCCTGGTTAATTTTCTTTTTCCTTGACGTAGTTTGCTGATGTTGTTAACACTGCAATTATTACTGTTGAAGTTTCTACAGGCACCTCACGAATCACATAATAAATTGTTTCAAGTCTCACTGCTTTTTTAAGAATCCAACTGACATCAATCGCCAGGATGTTCTGGACAACTTCGATTTACCTGGAACCACTTGTCGATACAGCTAAAACAGAGTTTTAACTAAATTTAATAATGTATACGTGTATTAAAATATTAGTTTTTAATGCTACATGAATATAAAATAATATCGTACAGTGTATTAGCATATGTGCGTACAAAATAGTATATTTAAAAAAAAGAGTCTAAACTAATTATGACTACTTATCACTCCATTGTTTACCTACACAAGGTATGTCGGAATTCGTATGGGATAAAATTTAATTATTAAAATTAACAGTTCATTTTTTTAACGTACAAAAACTTTTTTAATATTAAATAATTCACAACATCACGTTCTTTTAGACAGTAGGACAGCATACTGAGCCATAGCTTCAGCAGCCTCATATACTAACAAATGTTCCGATTTCTGTTGAAATGCCGATGTTAAAGGTTGCCCGCTTAGAGTCAAAGGTTTTACCAACTTTAAACATGATACGTAATAGGAAGTGCACCTTACGTACATTTTTTAAGTACATAATGAAAATTAAAACATCAATGTTATTATTATTTCACTTTACGTCATTTGACGTAAAATTTGAACTGCCCAGAAAATGTTTAATAAAATTTTAGATCATAAGAATAAATTAAAAATACATAAACAATAAAATTGTTTTAATATGATTACCATCCGGATAATCCTATTAATTTCACAAGTGACTTTTTCAAGTTTTCGTATTCAGGCTATATACCCATAAGTGGTGCCCGTCTGACAGGTAACGTTGGAACCAAAAGTCTAAGTTCTAAACAAAATTTATGAATTACAGTTATGTCAGTTTGAAAAAAATTTTTTTTTCATGGTTTCAAATCCTCAAAAAAAAAAATATTTTTCCGTTTACTTCCCAAAAATAAAGGTTAAAAAAGGCATTTGAGTAAATAAATATCCTCTGTGGAAATAGAAAATTATGTAATACTTAATTCTTCACATGACTATTAATCCTGAATTAAAATTATCCAACATTTTTCTTTTTTTTGGGTAACATAAAATTATTCATTCTATACAATCGTTCATCGTATTCACAATGTTGCTAACTTCAGTTGTAGTATTGGTATGAGTACAAGAATTCACTTGTCAATCTGTTTAGGCAAATAAACAAAAAAAAACCCAGAAGTTGTTAAATGTGTTTTTTATTATAGTTGTTGCAACGTTTCGTCAGCTATATTTCCTGACATCATCAGGCTAAAAAAAAGTTAACAAATTGAATTGATAACACAAGAGAAACTTAAAACTACGGACCTGTTTATTTCGCGGGAGCGAACTGTCGAATACAGTTCACGTTGAACGTATATATTTTGAATTGTGAGTAAAAGTTATGTACACAAAATACATACACAACTACACACAGTCACATGAATATGACTAGAAGCGATTTGAAGTTTGACACAGCGAATTACATAATACTCAAACGCGCGGTAGAAGAGAGCTGGGTGATATCAACTTATAAAATTTTACATACGATCAAAACAATAGGACTGGAGTTACAATTTAAAATTAGATAGTATACCTTTAAATATACGATTCAAGCCTAAAGTATCTTCCTTTTTATGTACAGTACTTTTAAACGGAAGAGAAATTAAAATTGGACTATTATTAATTATAGAAGGTACTCTTGTCGGTTGAATTTGTGTATTTTGGTGTATGCTGTATCGTCTCTTTTTGATATATTTGTCAACGCATTCGCTTGGATACAAATTTTCCTGTAAAATCGACTTTACAATATCAATATTTTCAGAATGGAAAGGACTGTCCTCTCTTTGCCATCTCAAAAATACATGGACACCAGACCATCAGCTTTTGAAGAAGTTGATCAAAATTAAAAGGAAACAAACTGTTGCGTTGCATTAAAACAAGTTTTTACTACGTTGTAGAAAAAAAAATATCACACCTTAGCACATAGTTGATAAATCTACACGTCTTCTGGATTTACAGTTAAAAAGTATGTCATATAAGTTTTGCTTAAAATATACCGTTGATGCGTTTTCTAGAAAATTACTAAATATAGAAATCAAAGATTCTTTTTTTTATGTGAACTTTATAAACAATGTTTTTAAAAAACAACTTGCTCGAATTAAAAGTTCAGAAATTTTAGATGACCACCGAATCTCTTTTTTTTATCTCACAAACGAATGCATACGACATTTCTCTAATGAACAAAAACAACATTTTTCTAAAAAGTACGACAATTTATGTAATAAATACGGTGTTTGCAGCGAGTCAAGTAAATTTATAAGTAATAGTAAAAAATTTTAAAAATCTTAGTAATACTATTATATAAACAGAGGTCATTGATGTAGCCTCGTTGGGTCAAAATTTCGCTGTTGTTAGGGAACGATTGTCCGAGAGTGACATTGGCAATGTCATTAAAAGGACGGTATTTTGCCTAAAAAAATCAAAAATCACGTCTAATGTTCAAAACAAAATCAGAGAAAAAATAGTTTTAGCAATAAAACTGCTATCAAAATAAGAAACCTCTGAAATTCAAATAAAATTCAGAATAAGTAAAAAAGTTAAAATGATAAGACAGTTTTTAAAAACCAACCTAAATATCTTTTTTATTCCATCTAATACAGGAAACGTGACTGTTTGCTTAGAAAGATCTGAGTATCTGGGAGAGATAAAAAAATTTCCAAATGATACAAAGGTGTATGAAAAAATAAACAAAAATCCACTAAATAAACTACAAAAAAATGACGATAAAATTTTACAGCAGTTAAATCAAAATGACCTTCTCCAGTTTAAGTATCCTTACTTATCTCTTACTTAGACCAATACAACAATAGCAAAATTATATGGCCTTTCAAAAATACATAAATCTACGCTATCTTTCAGACCAATTATTTTAACTATAAATATCCTAACACATACCCTCGATTTAATTCCATACAATAATTGAAAATCATGTTTTTCGGTACCTCCATCACATATCAACAATAGTTTTAATCTAACTACAAAAATTAACACTATTATTATTCTCAATAATTACCTATTTATTTTATTGAATGTCATTTCTCTGCTTAGCAATGTTATGCTTGAGGACGTAATCACAAGTCTTGACAGAAAAACCCTTCATATTCACGAAAAATAAAAAATAACGTTTGAAGATATCATAACTTGCACCAAGTTTTTGTTTAAAAATGTTTTTTTCCCGTCTAAACGTAATTATTACAGACAATTAACAGGTACACCCATGGGTTCCCCCATTCCCCTTTATGTGCCGATTTACTATTGACTGATTTGGAATTGGATTGCTGGAATACACTATGAGACAAATTTTATATTACACCGTTGTTTTTGTACAGATACGTTGACAATGGGTTTGCATGCATAAACATTGAACATCTTGATACAAATCTATACGTGTTCAATAATCATAAAAAACATATCAAATTCACCTATGAAATAGAATCTCATCATTTACTTAATTTTCTAGATTTAATTATATTTATTAAATTTAAATCTTCCATTACAACCGACTGGTACAGAAAAGAAACCTTATCACAACGAACAATCAACTTCTTATCCAACCAACCCCTTCACTGTAACATAAATACAGTTCACAACTTAATTGATAAAGCATTGTTACTCTCAGACAATCGCTACCATTCTGAAAATATTGATATTGTAAAGTCGATTTTACAGGAAAATTTGTATCCAAGCGAATGCGTTGACAAATATATCAAAAAGAGACGATACAGCATACACCAAAATACACAAATTCAACCGACAAGAGTACCTTCTATAATTAATAATAGTCCAATTTTAATTTCTCTTCCGTTCCATAAAAAATTTATCGTATAATACATGCAAAATAATATTAAAAAAGCATAACATTAAAATAATTACGAACATCAGCAGTCAAATCAATGATTTAGTGATATTAGGTAAAGATAAAATTAATACACTTGAATCTACTGGCGTAGTATACACAATTGGTTGTACATCGAGAGATGCTTCCTATGTGGGAGAAACAAAAAGATCTTTGTACACACGCATCAACGAGCATATAAAAAATAAAATTCCAGAATCTGTAATAAATCAACACATAATTAAATGTAATCATAAATTTAAATATGACGATACAAAAATTTCACACATAGAAAGTAATTGGCAAAAAAGACTGATCGTAGAAATTTTATATATTGACAAGTTTAAAAATACTGTACATAAAAAGGAAGTTACTTTAGGCTTGAATCGTATATTTAAAGGTATACTATCCAATTTTAAATTGTAACTCCAGTCCTATTGTTTTGATCGTATGTAAAATTTTATAAGTTGATATCACCCAGCTCTCTTCTACCGCGCGTTTGAGTATTATGTAATTCGCTTTGTCAAACTTCAAATCGCTTCTAGTCATATTCATGTGACTGTGTGTAGTTGTGTATGTATTTTGTGTACATAACTTTTACTCACAATTCAAAATATATACGTTCAACGTGAACTGTATTCGACAGTTCGCTCCCGCGAAATAAACAGGTCCGTAGTTTTAAGTTTCTCTTGTGTTATCGTGAGGTGTAATGTTTGATGTAATACATATAGTTTTTATTCAATTGGTTAACTTTTTTTTAGCCTGATGATGTCAGGAAATATAGCTGACGAAACGTTGCAACAACTATAATAAAAAACACATTTAACAACTTCTGGGTTTTTTTTGTTTATTTGCCTAAACAGATTGACAAGTGAATTCTTGTACTCATATCAATGCTATAATTATTTATAATACATAAACAAACAAAATAGAAAACATTTTATGATGACGTTTCTCTGAGTAAATATTTCAACTAATTTCAAAGCAGACGTTAATAAGCTTAAAGTAGCTGAGAAGGAGAACTAGGGACTTTGTATTTTTATTAATTTTTTAATACAATGACGGCACTTATTTATAAGGACAGTTTTATACATATTTTTAATTTCTCTTACACGTTGTTAATTTAATTTTCGTTCCATTCTCTTTTCGTTCTTTCAATTATTTTTTTATACCTGCTTTTAGGATTAAATTGAAGAAAAATTAATCAATTATGGCTTATTGTTAGATATAGAGAACGAAAGTTTATTTTAGATTTTGACGCAAGCAGACGAATTGTCCAACTTAAATAGTCCTACATATCAGCGATGATTTATCATAAAATTTGTTAAGTGAGCCAGACAAATTTAATTTTATTTACATTAAATACTTTAGCAGACACTTAATAACTTTTCTTATTTTTATGCAATAAATCAGCAGATGATTAATGTTGACCTATTTAAAATGTAAAAATTTGATATTATTTTTGATAAAAAATCATATTTCATTTACGAATACTGAATATTCCAAGGAGGCTTACTTTTTGAATGAATCCTACTGATGTGCTTCCTCTAAACATCATTTCTAGAAAAATATTTGGCACAGTATGAGTAAATTCTTTTTTCTAATAAGTAGGGATTTTATTGATTTCTATTCGAATGGGTTTGTCTCTTGAATTCCAATCCACAAACTACGCATTGTTCTATCTTTCCATTAACATGCTTTCTTCTTCTTATGACGAACAAAGTGTTCATGGTTTTTTATTATGACTTGATAAAGTTGACATTTAAAATATTTTTTGTATGTTTTTTTTTCTTCATAAATATTAAAAACTTTTTCATCCCTATAAGTAATAGTGCAAAATTCATAGTCAAATAAAATTATGAAACAGAAAAATCAATTTTATTCACAAATTTTCTTTACTGATAAAACAATCATATCATCGAAGATAAATTTTTGCACACAATTTTTTTTGTAAAAATTTAGGTTCAGAATATTAAGTTTAAAATACGTCACGGTACGTGATATTTTGACACTTTTGTATAAAACTATAAATCAAAAACTAGTTTGCCCATATAGTTAAAACAAATCTGCAATAATGGCATGTAATAAATATACACAAAAACTCTACTCACATTGGTACTTATATATAAAAGGAAAAAGTTTACTTACATTTTTATTGAATCAATAAACATTCTCTATTAACACTTTGAAGCTGAATGCAAGTTATTAATTTGATTATTATAATTGAGAAAAAAAACTTAATAGTTTATGATATACAAAGCCCTTAAGAGAAATTCTAAAATGACGAAGAGAATCAATTACTTACAGAACAAAATGTATCAGTATATATGGGTCATCCTAACTAAAACTGTCTTTTTCGTGCCCCAGTCAATTACAACGTCATGTAAGGAGATATCGATTTAAAAAACTTTTTTAAATGATCGAGGGAAGTTTTTTGCTGAAACACTACATAATTAAAGTTGTTAAAAAGTGTTGCTTTAATTTGAGCTACAAAAAAATAGCTGGATTAGCTTCACGGATTTTAAAACTTTTTTACGGTAGAAGATGTTTCAGTCATTAACATAGGCATCATTTTCACGCATTTTAGAAAATTAAAAAAAATTATATCCAAGATTTGAATAGTATTCAAGTTGTGGGACGAAAATCTGAAAAATTTAAGCAATTAAATTAGAACGTTTGAATTTGGATGTTTCGCATTCTATGAAGATCAAATATCTTACATAAATTTTTTTCGATTTAACCATTAAAATAAACCAGTGCTGTAACTTTTTAAATTTTTTAGTTTGATCCTCTTAAAATATAAAATCAAGAGCCTGTAACGCTAAAGAATGCCATGTATCTTCTCGAGGTGTTGGAGTATTGATTTAGAAGGTAATGGGTTAAGATGTAGCTGATTTTTTTAAGATATAAATGTACGGGCGAGGATTAATTGCATTTGGTGCATCACAACATGGTTTTTCAACAAACCTACGAGAGCCTGTGAGGCTATTTCTTTACTAAGAGTAATGCTTTATATTTTCGTGTGATGTTGGATTATCAACTCGAATAGTGACTTTCGTCAATGTTAGTAGTGAGTACATACCATAAATGTGAGAATGGAGGTAAATTTTTATGGAGAGCGCTTTCATCTTAGTTATTACGAGATTTTGTAAAAGTTCGTTCGGTTTCTATTTTTCTTCAATGAAATGAGAAAAACGAAAAAACTTTTGTTGTTCAGATCTAGCAAAGCCCACAAATTTTTAGCTTCTAATCATAGATAATACAAAAAAACATTTGAATCACTCTATTTATGTTCCTTTTAAAAAAATTTAAACTTCCTTAAATATTCCAGTTTTCGTAAAATAACCTACATGTCAATTTTGTCACTTCAATTTTTTTCCTCAAGACTGTATGGAAAAATAAATGATATGCATACTGTTGTATAACTAAAAAGAATGATTTAAAAATAAGTGTAAGCTTTGAGTATATTTAAGTCATTTAAATAAAAATTTTTTAAAACTTAATATAAAGTTAAGAAAGCAGAAAAGTAGAGGGAATTTTCGTTTATTACGGATTCATCATGACATATGGTGCTGGGGAGGGGGCGAAGAGGGAGCAGGGACTCCTAAAAATACTTCGTTTTTTTCAGTTTGCTTTTTGGAGTTAAAAAAATCTAAAAATTTTTGTAAATTAGTATAAGAATCAAAACAAGAATAGTTTAAATTTCATGAATACGTTTTTGTAAATTTTTAACAATTTTTTTCCTCGTTTGTAATCGCAGAAAATAGCCAAGGAGATAAAATTCAATAAACATTTTTAATCATTTTATTGATTATATAATGATTCTGGAAAAAAGGTCTAATAGGTTCTTTTTACTTCACTTGAACATCCTTATATGGGATACTGATTAAGCCTAATATTAAGTACAGATAAGAACGAGGCTTTTGTGGTCCCAAAAAAACCTTAGAAATAGTTAAAAACATTACGTGATTTATGTGATACAAATATCATAATATTTTAAGTAATCCCTCAGTCCTCCTCCACCACCTTGGCCTTCTCTTACACCTGATGTTTACCTGGTTTTGTTCTTAGCTTTCTTAGCATCTCATTAACAACCATCTGCATAATGTGAATTTTTTTTATTTTTTCATGTTTTTTTTATAGAGTTTCATTTTTGTTTTAGCTTTCTCCAGCTTCTCTACCACTTAGCCATTATTATTTCTCATAAAATATATTTACTGTCTCATCTGTATAATATGTTAGCACCTTGGAGAAAGAGTTACAACACGCTGGTTTTTCTACTCAAACTATTAATAAGTTATATGAATCGTTTGGAATTTTTTTATTTTATAGGGCGAATTCGAAATTTGGACCAATTAGATACTATCATCATTACACATTATTAAGCTTATTTATTTTATCATTAAAAATACGTATAAGAACACGACATAATATTTTTTTATACTCAATCAAAATACAACGCTTAGTAAGCTTATAGAATATTGAAACCGTGGACCTCACTCTTAGATCAACTTACCCTAAAGGCAGAAATTTTCTCACTTTTTTTTCGAAGTGCATGAAGTATTTTAATGAAATTCACCCTTTTATTGAGGATTTATATCATGCGTAATCCTTACTTAAAAAAGTTTGTATTCTATGAAAACTTCTTTAAATTAAATCTATTATTTAAAAACTCTGATGTACATGTCATTTAAATATAAATGTTTTCATGTTTTAATTAAATTTTTTAATATTGAAAATAAAATTTGTCAAAGTAAATTGATAAATGAAAAGAAAATTTTTTAATTAAAAATATTTATTAACACTAAAAAGTTTTTGCAAAAAAGGCATTTACGTATGAAATCTAGTGTCATTATTGTTACAGCTCACGTAAAAATAATTGCATTATTTTTAAAATGATCATAAAAATTAACCCTATTATGTTAAAAGATTATATTTAAATAATAATTTAATGAGTATTATAAATTTTTTTTTCATTTTCATTACCTGCATAATAAAATATCAAACTACGTACAATTTAATACCTTTGCAATAGAAAAGGTATTGAAGTTAAATTTTTTCATTTACTTTTAAAATGGTGTCACTATAACCAAAGTATCTTGTATTTTGGTGCTGGTAGCACAAACGAAATACACCTTTTTTCTAACAAAGAAAGTACACTTATTATAGTATACTGCTGCAAAGCCTACAAACCTGGCTGTGGGCGCTGATGAGATTACATCTTTAAGGTTTGCAGCATTTGTTGTAAACAGTCACTGAGATTCGCTATAAAGCTTGGCTAGAATTGTGACTGACTTACATAAATCTTGATTAACTTTTATTGTTAACATTTAAGAAGGACTTACGTAGACGTATCTCCTACTTTTAATTTAAGTTTTAGGTAATTTAGTGGATGCAAAAGAGATATCTTTCTTTTTACTATCCGAAAATTAGATTTATTAGCACTTAGTTTTTCTGACACTTCATTAAACTTTATATCGTAGAATAAAGAAATTTGAAAAAAACTTGTGTTGTGAAATGGTAGAAGGAAATTATAATTTTTTATTAATATTTTTGGTAAGTGAACATGTTAAGGTTAAGTAAATGTTTGATAGTTTTTTTTGGTAAGAGGAATTGTTTATTTTAGTACTTTTATATTTTATCTCATAGTTTTTTAATAAAAAACTGTGGTTTTACAATTAAAATATTGATTTCATACATAATTACTTAAATAATTGTGTATTTAATATTGTTAGTCTTCATTTATTGATCATGGCAGATTTAAACAAGATATCTATACACAATTTTTAATTATAAATAGCTGTTCAGGTCACTTAGAAACTTCAAAGGGCTGATATTGTGCTGTCTTGTGCTAAACACATAGAGTTAAACATTATTTCTGTGATTTAAGTTACCTTAATATGTAATACACAAATAGCTTTTATGTAACATTCATAACAGACGATTTTTTTAGAACCACAGTAAATTAATAATGATGATAAAACAAACAGACCAAAATCATTGTAGTTTAAATATAGGCGTTCCGCCATACGCAGAAGTATGTCGTGTACTTATGTTGCTGTTAAAGACTTTGTTTACACTTTTTCTAACGTTGTTGTAAACTCCAAAAATCATGGAGAGTGGTTAATTCATTTTAGAGATATTTTATACAGAAAAAAATACGTTTTGTCCTATTTGGCTACAGGTTTGTGTAACGTGATACAAAAGTACAAGGAATACTTGATACAAGGTGAATTATGGAGAACACATTTGAAAAATTACTATAAAGACGAAATAAGGTGGCATTTCCATACCTTTCATATCATAAAATGACGATATAGAAACAGAAAATGCACTAGGAAGCCACAGTGGTATCAACTAATTAGGCGCGATTTATGGAAAAATATCTACCATGCCGCTAAACTTTTTTTTCGAAACTGGAAAGTATGATACATGCGGACTATTTTTCACAAACCACCGTTAAATATATGAAAATGATGCGATTTTCGAAAAATTTAAAAATAATTTAAAGAACTAGCAAAATGATGGAATTTTGATAGATATTGATGGTCTAAAGTACAAAATTTACGTTATTAAAGCATTAATTTTAGAAGTCAATCTTCTTTTAAACTCCATTTTCAGATTTTCTGTATCGTTTTTATCTTCCTTGTACACGGACAGGGGTTAGAACCATTTTAACCTGTGACACCTACCGTCTTTTATTTGCACTCACTGCAGCATGAGATTTACCGCTGCCTAGCACGGGTTTTTTCCGGTACCAGAACTGAAAAAAAACACTTTTAACACTAGTATACCTCCACTGGTACCGGAAAAACTCGTGCTATACATCAGTTAATCTCATATTGCAGTGAGTGCAAATAAAAGACGGTAGGTGTCACTGGTTAAAATGGTTCTAACCTCTCTCCGTGTACTGTACATTTTGTTCTGCCAAGTATAAGTTGAAAAGTACAATGATGACATAAAAGGAATTGATAAAACAAAAATGAGTATAAAAAACAAAACCATTATTAATTTATTGGAAAAATTTCAAACCATTTGAAATCAAAGCGCAGGTATTATGCATGATACATATAGCGGGGTACTTCGTTTTTTTTATGGCAAATTTATTGTTGACATGCGTTAAAAATAAAATTTTTCTTTTAATAAAATTTGTTACTACCTAAAATATCTGCAATTTAATGTCTGTTTCTGACGGTTTGTTTTTTATGAGGAAGTATTGGTATCAGATATGAACTGGGTATGATGGAGGCTTGATTACATAAATATGACGAAATGTACATTTCATACATAAAAAATCTTGTAGATGATTCGATTAAACATTATATTAAAACAGCAAATGAACTGTTCAGCACTATCACAACTAATGGTAATAAATACAAGGCTTAGAATATTGTAGTAACTGACATAAATGACGATAGCAGTATTTAATTTGGTTAAATAATCAGCACTTATGTAGTAGATAAAGAAATTTATTTCAAATATTACCAAATTTATGAAATTGGGTTCAACACTCGTTACTTTATCCATAGTAATTTCATCGATACGACAAATACAAAAATAGTTAAATAGCATTCGTTAATAATGTGGAATCTTTGTTTGCTGTATGAAAAGGATAAAAAAAATTTTATCAAGACACCACATATGATGTGAAATAAAAGTTCTTATTCTAAATGAAATTTTTTTGATTCATTTATGAACTTTTTGTTATGTTTAGCAAATTATGGTAGTCACCCACTTCCGGTCATTGTATGTTTATAACAAATATTGTACGCATAATTCAAATAGTATTGTTTAAAGAAGCGTTCGTATATTTCATTAAATTACATAATATACTTATACTCATCCACACTTTGTGAAAAACGCATGTACTTATACACAAGACGCGGGAGAGTGTACGTACAAGTATGCATATAAATATCTGGTGACAAGAGGTATGCATATACATTATATACATACATATTATTATATACATCTCATATTACAAAAATGTAAGACTAAATTTAGTCACCAACTCCTTACTCATCTTCCTCTCTCGTCGACCCGCAAAATTTTTTACTTTTTATTCAGCCCTCTTTCGAAAAAAGGAAAAAAAATTAAATTTCTCCGATAAATTAATCCAATCAAAAATATTCTGCGAAACTAAAGACCCTTTCAACCCTCCTCACAATTGAAGTGCCACCACCCTTTAGCCCCTCTCTGATACCTTTCATGGTAGTCGTTAAAATCAAATTATTAATCAGATGTTAATTTTTTTTACTATTTTTATAAATAATGACATACTTTACACGAAAATATAATTTGTAATGGACACACTTAATGTAAAGAATACTCTAAAGAGAGTAATGTTAAAAAGAAAAGTAAATGTTCATCGTGTGTAGTAAGCAATTTATTTTTAAGTATAAAAGTTATCTGTGATTGTTTACTAGAAAAAATTTTTTCTTTTTTTCATATAGAAAAAATTTCTTTCCATACTATATTTTAAATCATCGATTTATTTTTGAAATCATCTTGAGAGCAATACATAAAATTGACCGTTAAAAAGGGTCTTTCATAATAAAATCCTAATTCATCAAAACTTTGCCTCTGTGATTTATTAATTGTCATTGAAAAAGCTAGAACCCAAGAAAATTGTTTTCTACATAATGTAAACGGTAAAGATTACTCGTATTTAATGTGATTCCAAGTATAAAAACTTTATTGATTGATTTATCTCCAGTTATTATTTTAGCTTCAGTGTTATGTTTAAATAACTCAGTTACGCAAACTCTAGTTCTATTGCACAAACCATAAAATATACTTAAGTTTCTTGTTTACTTAATAATGGTACTTACTTTCAAATTAAAAACATGCGGTGGTAAGCCTTTATGTATATAACGGAGGGCTTCGATTGGAGAACTTTTATCTATACTAATATCTGTGCGATCACTACGTATATATTTTGCAAAATCTATACAGCAATACGTATGCTCGATTCCTTCAATTAAACTTAAAATTTTGTTGTTTATTATGTAAGATAATTTATTGTGAGTTGTTAAAATTATCTTGTTAAGGTCATAATTTATACGATCTTAATTTTTATAAATTTTCATACCAATGTTACCATTTTTCAGGAATATCAAATGATTTAATTGTTTCGTTTCCAATCTTTATCAACAACGAAACCCATTCTTTATTCATGCACTGCAGGTTATTTTTTAATTTTAAAAATTTTATAGTTTTTTTATAAGAATGAGTATTTTATAGTATCAATAATTATTGAGGTTTAACACCTAAGCTTGACCACTAAAAGCATTTTTCGCCTTTTAAAATAATTGTTCCATCTACTTCAGTCTTTTAACGTTTTGTCGACAATTTCCAAAG